>NC_134301.1:1112433-1165526 GCF_949628215.1 Phalacrocorax aristotelis | reverse complement strand
CTTTCCTTCCCTCTCCTTTCCTTTCTTTCCCTCTCCTCTGCCTTCCCTCTCCTTCCCTCCTTCCTTCCTCTCCTTCCTCTCCTTCCCTCTCCTTCCCTTCCCTCTCCTTCCCTCTCCTTCCCTTCCCTCTCCTTCCCTCTCCTTCCCTCTCCTTCCCTTCCCTCTCCTTCCCTCTCCTTCCCTCTCCTTCCCTTCCCTCTCCTTCCCTTCCCTTCTTCCCTTCCCTTCCCTTCCCTTCCCTTCCCTTCCCTTCCCTTCCCTTCCCTTCCCTTCCCTTCCCTTCCCTTCCCTTCCCTTCCCTTCCTTTTCCCTTTTCCCTTTTCCCTTTTTCCTGTCTCTTCTCTTCATTCATATTTTCACGTCATTCTTTTATTTTACCGATGTTATCCCCCCACCGCAGCCTTTCCCCACTCCCCTTCCAACCGCAGCTCACAGCCCCTGGAAGGTGCCCCCGCGGCCGCACCCCAAAGCCACCCCCGAGGCTCCCGGGGGACCCGCTTGGGCTCCTTCGCCTTGAACTGGACCTCGGCGGCTCTTCAGGGCGCGGAAAATCCGCCCGAGGGTGCGGAGCCCTGCGCGGGGCTCCCTTTGCTCCCCGCCCTCACCTTTGGTGTTTATTTTTGCGTTTTTCCCCTCTTTTTTCCCTATTGGGAAGAGCTGGAAGAGGATGGGGTAGGAGGCGAAGCCCCCGGGGGGGGGTGACCCCCAAAACCAGCATCACCGGGGTGGGGGAGGATTCAGGGGGTCCCACGCAGCGTGGAGGGGTGTCCTGCGGGGCTTCGCACCCCACGGGGGCTCGCAGGGACAGGCGGGGACCACCTGGAGGTCCCCTCGAAGGACCCCCCTACTCCACGGCACCCCCCAGGAAGACCTGGGGGGGGCAGGTGGAGCGCAGGCGGCGCTCACCTCCCTTCTCATGGGCTGAGGCACTAAATTCCTTTAAAAATCGATTTTTCCCCCCCACTTTTCCTTCTATTTCTAGTTTTTGGGGTGCTGAAGACCTCTGACCTTCCTCCCCCCTCTCCCCCTTAACAACTCCTCCCCGGGGGGGTTCCTCGAGGGCTGCAAGCCCCCCCCCGATGCCCCCCATCCCCATCCTTCCGAGCCAGCAACCTGCCATTTTTCTGTTTTTTTCCCCAATTCCGTGGCGGCCCGGCCCCGCTTAGGAACTAAATCCCGTTTTTACAAACCCTCACAAATCAACCTGGACTAACTGACCCCCCCCCGCGTGTCCTCCCCCCCCCCCCCGCTTATCCCCCAGCGCCGCGGAAATATTAAACATCGCTTCCCCTCCCTCCCCCCCGCGTGCTAAATGGGCGAAAATCAAATTATTTTGGAGTCTGGCAAGAAAATTGGGGGGAGGGGGGGCGTTTGGGAGGAGTTTTTGCCATTTTTAAATTTTTTTTTTTTGCGGGGGGAGCACTTTGTGAAGGAAAAAATAGTCAGGGGGTTCCACCCCCCCTTTAATAAAGGGGGGAGGGATTTTTGGCCGCCCCTCGAAGCATCGTGGGGTGGTCGTCGGCCCTTTCCCTTTGAAATATCGCGGGTGGGTGGTTATCCCTATGCCCCCCTCCCCCCATATATCGCTTAAAGCATCCCGCACCCCCCCGCGAAACATGAAGGAGGGGGAATCCTTCGAGGGAAAGTATGTGTCTCGTGTGTGTGTCCCCCCCCGCGTGGGCGGTGGGGACACGGGAGGGGGTGCGGGCGCTCCGTCCCACCGCAGCCGACACGCGTGGGCATGGAGTCCTTCCCTTCCCCCCCCCCCCCCGCGAAAAAACCCGCGCGGCTCTTTGTGCCCCCCCGAGGGGGCGGACGCGGAGGGGGTGGGGTGGGGGGAGCCCCAACCAATGAGCGTGGCGGGCGGGTGTGACGTGGGCGGGGACACGTCGGGGCGGGGGGGGGCGGGGGGGGCGTGGCCGCGGGGGATTTCTTAATGGAGCGGCGGCGGCGGCGCGGCGGCGCATGCGCACGGGGCGCCGATATGTTGGGGGGGGTCGCGGGGCGGCGGGGCGCGGCGTGGAGCTTCCCCCGACGGCGGCGGCGGCCGAGGAGGAGGAGGAGGAGGAGGAGGAGGAGGAGAAGAAGAAGGAGGAGGAGGAGGAGGAGGAGGAGGAGGAGGAGGAGGAGGTGGCGGGCGGAGGAGGAGGAGGAGGCGGAGGCGGCGGGCGGGAGCAGCGCGGCATGACATGACGGCACCGCTCGGCCTCCCCCCGCGCTGGCCCGACGGCCTCGCCTGCCGCTGCGAGGACGCCCCCGCGGGAGAAAAACCGCATGGAGGGCTTGGGGCACTGCCGGGAGATGATGCCCCACGCGGGACTCGCCGTGCCCACCGCCCCACCGCCCGCCCCCGCGCCGCAGGGAGCCGCCTACGCCGAGCTGGCGGCCGCCGAGCCCCCCGGCAGTGCCCGTCGGGGGCGGCTTCCAGCGCGGCGCTGGGCTACGGTTACCCCCTTCGGTGGGGGCTACTACGGCTGCAGGTTGTCCCACTCCCACGGAGTCAACTTGCAGCAGAAACCCTGCGCCTACCACCCCGGGGAGAAGTACCCCGAGACCGGCGGACCCCTGCCCGCGAGGAGCTGCCGTCGAGGGCCAAAGAATTCGCTTTTTATCCCGGTTTTCCCAGCTCCTACCAGGCGGTCCCTGGCTATTTGGACGTGTCGGTGGTGCCGGGGCTCGGTGGTCACCCGGAACCGAGACACGACGCTTTGCTTCCATGGAAGGTTACCAACACTGGGCTCTTTCTAATGGCTGGGATGGGCAAGTGTACTGCTCCAAAGAGCAATCGCAGTCCGCACACCTCTGGAAATCACCTTTCCCAGGTAGGCAGCCCCGGAACCGGCTTCCCGACCGCCAGCTCCCGCCGGAGGTGTGGATGTGTGTGTGCGTGAGGATGAGTGTGCATGTATATACCCACATATACAGATAGATACGTGTGTGCCTGTATATGTAATTAAAGGGAAAGAAATGGCTCTGGAATGCCTCCCGTGCAAGGCAATGTGTATGAACATGTATGGGAAAGAAGGTGAAGCAATCGTTTAATCAAAATACACGCCGTGAGCTCGCTTGGAAAGTAACTTTGCCGTTTAATTCTTCCCTTTCTTCTCTCCTCCCTCTTGTTGCCTCACCTAAAGAGCGTCTCTCAATGCCTTTCTCTTCATTTCTCCCCCCCCGCTTGCCGCTTCCCGAAAGCTTAAAAAGCGGGGGGGAAAGATTTAAAAACCCCCTTTTCTGTTGGTTCAGTCGAATGAGAAGTGTCGGGGGCTGGGACAGTAAATCATATCACAATTACACACAATTATAGGAATAGGTGTCAAGTGACAAATGAATCTGTTTGGAGGGGAAGGAGGGAGGCGGGTGGGGGACGGGGACCGGCGGGGCTCCTCGGCCAGGTCGGGGAGGCACCCTGCCCCACTGACAGCCCGCAGGCAGCCGCGAAGGCAAAACCCCTCCTCGGAGCATCTTTTAGCCCAACAAATCCCTCGCTTCCTTCCCCTCCCGGTCCCACCGGGCCCTGCTGGCTCCGTGCCCCGACGGCAGCGGCGGGAGGAAGGTGATGGTAGGTGCTGTCCCCCGGTACCTCTCCCCAGCCTCCGTCCAGCCCCCCAGTACCAGCGTTGGGTGGGGAAGGATGCAGGAGCCGGGGCGGGGGGGGGTTTAACCACAGTAAAAAGGACACACACACACCACACACACACAGACCATCTTGGATGGAGAGAAGGGACGGGTCGTGTTAGTCCTTGGGGGGGGGGCAATGGGGGGACACGCATTGGTTCATGTATTTTCCGACAAAGAGGGACGGAGGAATGGGCTTTCCAGGGAGCTTTTTGGGGAGGTGGGTGTGTGAAATTTGGCGATGTATTGTTGGCTGCACGATGGGTGTATGAGGTTGGCTCTCCTTTTTTTTTGAGGGGGGGGGCTTCTGTTCAAGCTGTATTTGGGGGAGCTGCCTCCCCCACCGCTTTCTCTCCCCATCGCCTGCGGCTCTGATGAACCCCCCTCCCCCGAAGGAGATTCCTGCCCCCCCCACACCTTTGCAGTGCCCTCAGCACCCTCAATTCCCCCCACCCCACCCCACGAGGAGCCGATCGCCCCCAGAGCTCCCCCAGGGGCTCCCCAATTAGCTCCTGTCAGCCATAATTGGGGCTGCGCTCCCTGCCGAGGAGAGCTCGCCTCCATCTTCCTGCTCCAGCCAGCTGGGTCACACCTTTGCGGCGAGCAGCTCCGCCGCTCGGGTCCCGTCCCCCCCTCCCCAGCCCTGGCAGGGGGCTGGGGCTGCCCGAAAGCTTGGGGGGAGCTTTGCAACCCCCCCCCCCCCGCCCCCAGTACCGACAAAGCAGGGGTGAAGATGCTCCCCGCATCCCTGCTCAACCCATTCCCAATCGCCCCTTTGCAAAGCACAGGGCATCTCCCCCTCCTCACCCCACGTAAAAGTCACCGGGGGGGGGGGGCTGGGGTTATTTCTGTGGGGTTCCCCCTCCCCGAGGGCCTTGCTGGGTTGCACCCAGCGGGAGGAGCTGGGGTGCGGGGGATGCACTTGTCTCTGCACCGGGCTCGGTGTTCGGGGGTGCGTTTCTGCGGGGGTCCCCGGGATTTGCTGCTGGGTGGGGGATGGGGGAGGGAAGGAGGGAGAAAAAGGAAATAGGGGAGAAGCTCTAGATATTGTCCAAAATCCACCCGTTTGGAAGGTCCCTTTGGGTATCCGCACGCATCAGCCCGTGGGTTGACTTGCTGCTCCTTGTTTATCAACGTGGACAGTGTCGCCAAGAAAAACAGGCTTTCACTAAGTGAATTATGAATATTATGATATTATTACTGTTATTATAGTATCATTCCCCTCGCTGGATGCATTTTCTGCCTGTCTTGTCTCTTTTCCCCTCTTTTTCTCTTCACTTGCATTCCTCCACTCTTTATCCTTCTTTTTTCCCCCTTTTCTTTCTCTCCCTGACCTGCAGAAATCCCCACACCACGCCCCGGGATGCAGGAACACCCCCACTTCCCCCCTTCCTTATATATATATTTTTTATCATTATTAATCTAGACGTGGTCCCCTTACAACCCGAAGTCAGCAGCTATCGGAGGGGACGAAAAAAGAGGGTCCCCTACACCAAAATCCAGCTGAAGGAGTTGGAAAAGGAGTACGCGGCCAGCAAATTCATCACCAAAGAGAAGAGGAGGAGGATTTCGGCCACCACCAACCTGTCCGAGCGCCAAGTGACAATCTGGTTCCAGAACCGGAGGGTCAAGGAGAAGAAGGTGGTGAGCAAATCCAAGACAGCGCATCTCCACGCCACTTGACAGAGGATGACTTTGGAGGAGAAGGGGCAAGGAAAAGGAAGCAAGAAGCGTCAATATTTATCTGGTAGTTTGTATGATAACATGATCGGGACTCTGCTGGTTCCAATTCATTATTTAAAAAAAAAAATTATTAATAATTGACATTCACCAATGCACACGTGCATCCCACTCCCCAAAAAACCCCACCGAGCGCGTCTTTGATTTATCCCTCTGCCCCGCTCTGACTGTGAAAACCCCAGTTTTGGTCTGAGAAATCCATCGATAAGGTTAGACTGTGTATATTTTTAAAAGGAAATAATAATAAGCTAAGAGTGTAGTTACGTTAACAGAGAGATGAACTCTGAATGTCGCCCTGTAACGCTGTATAGTCCGACCCCCTCGCCAGTCTGTCGTAGCTCGGGCCATTTCACCCACCGATGTATAAATGTATGGAGAACCTATGGCAAAGTTGCATCAGCTTCGTATTTTCTCGGCACTAGGGACCGAAAATAAGAAATAAGGCTGCTATTGTGGGAAGAAACCCATTGCTCGGTATCGCTTAAATACCCCAACCACTGATTTTTAGGTCCCAGATGGACGTGAGTTGCTGTACGAGGCGATTTTGGGTATGTTCTCATGAGGGTTTCTATATCTCTGCCATAAAACTGGAATGTCTGTTCTCCGCTGACAAGATGGAAAATGCACAATATTGTCTTTGGGGTTTGTTTCTTTCCCTCTCTAAACCGGCTAATATCGACAGTGTTCTTTGGATATGTAAAAGCATCCTTTTTTTTGTTTGTTTTGGTTTTTTTTTTTTAAATGTCTTGTATATGTATATAATATTGTGGTGTCCAGATGATATGTACCGACTGCAGATGACATTTCTTTAAAATAAATATCTTTTTTTGTTGTTGTTTTGCCTTGAGGAGATGCTCTTTGTGCACCTCTTTGTAGCCCTGTGCCTCTCCCATCCCTCCCTCCAGCTGCCTCCTCTTCCCACCGCCGCAAATACGGCCCGGGCGGGAAACTCCGCAGAGAAAGGATGAAAAAAAAAAAAGGGCGAAATCCGGTAAATTCGGGCAGAAACCGCTTAATTAGGGCTCTTCGGAAGATGCAAGGGGCAGATGCGTGTTCCCAAGGAGGGTTGTTCCAGAGGGAGTAAAAAAGGGAGAAAATAAATTGAGCCGAGTGCTTTTTATTTTTTAATTAAAAAAAATATTTTCTTTATCTGTTCCCCCTTTTCCCCCCTTATTTTATCCCATTTTTCCTCCCCCCCGCAATTACCCCGGGTAAAAACGCGATGACTTTCCAGAGACGCTTCTAATCTCTTTCCATCTCCCTCCCAAAGGACGCGTTTCGCTAAACCTGTTTGACTCCAGCTCCGGCCCCAGATAAAAATCTCCCAGCCTGCCCTCGCCCCGCCGAGCAGCGCCGCGGCCCTCCCGGCTCCGCGCCCGCGGAACTTACGCGGCCCCGAGCCGGCCGGGCAGCTCGGGAAGAAATACGGGAGAGGAAATTGTTTCCATAGGCGGATTACAATCTACCTTAATATCTGCGAGATTTAATCACCTCGTTAAATGATCAAAAGGGGAGGGGAAGGGGGGGGGAGAAAAGGCTTTTAAAGGGATGTAACTTAAAGCGCTGTTATTGCGGGTTAAATTTGCGTTGGGGGTGTGCGGATAGTTCTTCGAAGGTGCAAAAGGCATATAAAGCTGCGGGGAAAAAAGGATTAGATCTGGTGTCCGCAGAAACGCGCGCGGAGATACCGCAGGTGCTCAAGCTGGTGCGAAGAAGTCCGTATATCTATAATATATATGTATTTATACAAGGGTATTTGATGGCATGTGCGTATAACCGCGTATGTCCCGTTTCTTTTTATGATCTGGGCGTCGGTGTGTATCTATTTTATATCTACAGATACGTTACGTGAGGGTGTGCGGGGCCGGAGGGTGCGCGTGGCATTTCTACGAGCCTGGGTATTAAGGCGATCTGTGTATCTCTGTGTATAGGTCTGTCACATATAACATACCGCATATAACAACGTATCTATACTATGCATATACATTTATATGTATATATGCAAGCGCACCCCTCTACATTATTATAAGAAATGGTGGGGAGATGATATGTGTGTTATACATATAAATTTATATGTATATATGCAAGTGCACCCCTCCATATTATTATATTAAATGGTGGGGAGATAATGTGTGCTATATATATAAATTTATATATACATATGTTAGCGCACCCCTCTACAATATTACATAAAATGGTGGGTAGATAATATGTTTGGTTTATATATTTTATATCTATATTTATATGTATATATGAAAGTGCACCCCTCTACACTATTATATTAAATGGTGGGTATAGAATATGTATGTTATATAGATAAATGTATACATACATGTAGAAGTGCACCCCTCTACATTATTATGTGACATCGTGGGTAGATAATATGTGTGTTATATATAAATTTATATATACATATGCAGGCGCATCCCTCTACATTTTATTGAATGGTGGGTAGATAATATATATGTGTTTTATATACATTTATAAATGCATCTGCAGGCGCACCCGTCCACACTACCATACGAAGCGATGTATAGGTCTCATTCACGGCCTGTACCGGTGTGTTCAGTGCGCGTGGGGGTACCTATAGCTCTATATATGCGCCCGGAATACCGCTACCTGGGGGTGGTGGGGTGGTGGTGGTTACAACTCAGTTCGGCGGCAGAGCGTGCCCTATGGACCCCATACCGCCCAAATCTCCGGAATGGGGCGAACCGAGGGCTGGAGCCTCCCCTCCCAGCTCCCCATCCCACCGGGGGGGCGGCAAAAAGGGGGTCCCTGACCCCACACTCCCCCCGTCTCCCATTGCGCAGCTGTTGAGCGGAGAAACCCGGGGGGGTCGATCTGAGGGTGTTCCCTGCCTTTATTTTGGAGAGCTTCGGTGGTTCGGAAGCCCCGGCAGAGCTTTAATTCTTATTTTCATTTTTTTCTTTTTTAAAGATGCTTAGCTAGGAAATCTCGCAATAACTTGAGAAACCCATCGCCGCTGCTATAGCGGGATGAAACCGTCGGTAAAACCTGCCCTAACGCCTGAGAGCTACGGGAATTTGTATTTTAGGTGTAAAAAAAAATAAAAAGAAGCAGCTCTTCCTCTTAAAAAAAAAAAAAAAACACAAACCAAAACCCAACCAGCTTGCTGTGTGCGCAGACACTGCAACGCCTGAGAGCAACTCCAGACAAGCCCAAATCCGGCATCCCGACAGCGAGCGTGGTGCTCGCTGGGGCTCTGTCCTTCCTCACTGTACCAGAATTTCACCAGTTCTGGGGAAAAAAAGTCGGTGAAAGTGAAGTTATTGAGTGAGGGTTATTGGAGGGGGTGAGGGGATGTGGATAAATAATCTTTTTTGGTTGTTTTCCTTTAGGGATGTGGGTAATCGAGCCAAGTTCTTCACGGAGTTTCCAATTCTAAAAGTTTGTGTCAGTTGTGGTTTAATTTTTTTGGAGGGGGAGAGGTCTGTCTGTGTGTCGGTTTGTGTGTCAGTCCCTCTTTCAAGTCGTGTGGGAGGAATTAAAGGGGGGGGGGCGGGGAGGTAAGAAAACAAACGCAAAAACAGAGAAGAAACAAGAAATTCATTCATCGCACTTCAGGGCACCGAGGGTTTCCGATGCTCTTGGTTGGCAGATACTGCCGAGACCGGGAAACCAGCAGATCTCGTGTCACTGACCACGTTTCCCACGATATTTTAAAATATCCTGGGTTTTTTTTCCGCGTCGTTCGAGCCCCCCCCATCCTCCCCCGGGGGCTGCCCCACCGCCCGGGAGCCGGGAAGGCGCAGGGGTGCAGGCGGGCGATGCTGGGGTGCCGGCTGGGATGGGTGGGGGGGGCAGAGGGCGGGAAATCACACCCCAGGGAAGGGGGACCCCCTTCCCGACGTGCTCAGGACTTCGGGGTTCAGCCCCCCGAGAGCGGGGCTGAGTCTTCCCCCGCCGCCGGGGTTGGGGTCTGGTCGCGTAGGGGGTCAGGATTGGACCCTCGGGGGCAAAGAGGGAACCCGGGAGCTCCGGACGGACAAACCTTCCCCTTCCCCTCCGCACACATCCACGGACACTTGGTCTTCACTTTAATCCCGACGGTTTGGGTGAAAAAATTATGTTTTCGGGGCTGGTCGGTAGAAAAGAATATCCCCCCCCCCTTAAGTTTTGAGATAAATCCTTCCAGCCGAGCCTGGGTGCAGCTCGTTTGGGTCGGTTTTTCTAAAAGAAGGGCAAAATATGATCTACAACTCAAGTTACTTGGTCATCCTCTTCCAAGGGCTTTGGAGGAGACACTTGAGTGGAGGAGAAGAAATTAAACTCAAAATTGCGAGGAATAGCTAGTTCTTCCCCTGCCGAAGTTCCGCGGGCGCGGAAGCCAAGCTCCCCCGGCCGCGACCCCCCCAGGAACACAAACCCAATGGATTTCCCCCTTTTCCCACTTATTTCTCCACCCTCCCGTTAGGAAATGGCATTGGGAATCGCTTGCTCCTCTTTTCCTTGCTTATTTACCCATTATCCTGCCCGTAGCTCGCTGGGTATTAGGTCAGCAGGCCGTGACGTCACTCCTGTATTACCCTTGACCGTGACTAGGCGTTGTTTGACCTTGACATCACGAGCTGCGGGGGTAATAAGCGAGGGGACCCTCACCCTTGATCTTCTCCTCACCAGCCAGCCCCAAGCAGCTCCCGCTCCTGTTTACAGATAAACAAGGTGTTATTTGAAGTCTAGACAGGCGGGCTAATGGCCAACAATAAAGCCCTGAAAAGGAAGTTTCCCAAGTTTAGCCTTTTCTTTCCTTTGTATCGAGGACTTTGAATAACTTCCCAACCGCAGCCTTTATGGTAAAAGCCCGGACAAGGGATTTCCCTCGCCCTTCTTTTATTTTTCTGCCATTTTCTTGGGTTTTTTCTTCTCTCTTTTTTATTTTTCCATTTTTTTAATTGTACTTTTATTGTATTTTTATTTTTTTTTAGTTTGCTCACATTTGCATATTTTTTCCCTAATGCATTTTTAAAGAATAACTTCCTAATTTGGAGGGGGAAATCTGCTCTCCCAGCCCTGTGCTCGGTGCAGAGGTGAGTATAACTCTTGCTGATTAACTTTCTAATTCTTACGGAAGCGCTTGGTCTTAAAAAAATGCTTCCCCCCCCCCCCCGCTGTTGTTAGCAGCAAAAGAGAAGAGACTTCTAAAGGCTTTGCCAAGAAATTATTTCTTACGACACTGACAGCCAGCCCGGGGTGTGTGTACACACATCCCACAGCCTCCTGCAGCACCGCTGGTTCCTCCCTTGCGAACCCCTTTGCCTCCGTGGTTCAGCACGTTTGGGGAAACCCTCGTGTTTAGGGGTGTTCGGGAATTCTCCCCAGGAACACGCCGTGTCTCCCGTCGCCCCCACGTCGCGGGGAAGCCGCTGCCTGGCAGGGAGCTCAGCTGGTTCAGCCCACAGTTGGACCAGCCGTGGGTTTAATAAACTCCCTTTCCTCCCCACCACTTTCTCTTCCTTGACAAGGAACATTAAATAAGTGAGATCACGCTTTTCAGGCTCTCCAATTGCGATTTGCTCAAGAGTCATGAATTCTAGACCATTAACTGGGTTGTTGTTACAGTTGTTGGGGGTTTCAGCCCTCCGAGGGAATCACAGGACGAAACGCCAACTTCTCACCCAAAGCGGAGCTGGCGGACAAAGCAAACTTCCCCAAAGTTGGGGCTAAACCTTTGCCTTACAAAGGATGCAGGCATCAGTTTACATCAATCTAATAGGAGGAGAAGATCCTCTGCTGGCAAAGCCGGGGAAAAAATATAATGATATTCCAGGCATTTAACTATTCCCTGCACCGAGGCTGGGACCCGCCTTCGTTAAAACTGAAAGCTGCGCCGGATGATTTGTATATTGGATGAGCTGAAGTGTCGTAGACGTTTTTATTCACATCCATTTGCCACTATTCCACGTTAATATTTTTAATATTTTCCTTTTTTTTTTTTTTTTTGCCCAGCTTCTACGTATTCCATTTTACTGCCCTTTTATATGGAGATATATAAGGTGTCTTGTACACTTATATATCTATAAGGCGCCTATAACATGCATTTTCCACATCAGAAAAAGTAGCCGGGGCAGGTTTCAATGATATATAGCTACCCCGAAATCACAGTTCTGTGGGCTTTCCAAAGCCTGTCTCTATTTTATTCCCCGTGTCATGTATCTATATATTTATTCTAAATACTTCCTTTTTGACCCTGGCAGCTGACTTCTTGTTCGAGTCACCGCAACTCCTTCCAACTCCCAACCGATTTGGGCTGAAATTCGGTCGAGCAAAAAAGCTCAGCCACCACGGGGGCTGTTTTTCCAACCTACGCACGCACAAGGAGACCTTTTAATTTGCTTTTCCCTGCCCACACCGCGCCTTTTCCAGGCAGAAAGATGCAATATATATGTTGCAGATTGGTTTTGCCCTACGAGGGTTAAATTTCATGGTCTTTTTCTGGGAGAAAACTGAAATTGGGGCTAAGTCCTTCCCGGCTGAAACGTAAATGTTTTGCTGGGGCCATTAGGTTGGGGGTGGTTTTTTGATCCATTTTATTCTGATTTTTGAGTTCTTGAAGAGAAGAGGCTGGAGGGGTGGGAGAGAAAAAGCCTGTTCCAGTGGGAGCCGCCAGCCGAGCTGCGCCCCGCGGGCTGCGCGGGTGGGAAGATGAAATGCGGGAGGAGGGGAAGGGGACATTTAGGAGGAGCGCAGGGCTAAATTCCCCCCCTCCCCCCCAAAAAAAGGGGGGGAAAAAGGGCAAACCACAGAAAAAAAGTCAACCCAAAACTTGTTTTCCCGTGCAGTGAGTGATGCTCATCCGAGACAGTCATTAGCATAAGATGTCGATCCTATTTACTACACTAGACAGTGACCTTGAACTGAGACGTTGCAATCGTGCTTTTCCAGCGCCTTTTTTTCCTCCCTCTTCTTTTTTTTCCCGGGGGCTGATTGTGTTTTCTCCCCGGCTCCCATGGGCAGGGAGCTTCTGCCGGCTCCTTCCCACCAGCGTTTCCCGAAAGCTGCCTGTGTAACTTGTGGAGGTGGGAAATAAAAAAATTACAAAGAAACCCCCCCCGAGGATTATTAAATATCGACGTCGAAAAGGTCTCTCTACCTGAAAACCGGGATTCCTGCAAATGGGGGAAGGCTCAGAGATTTTTCTGCTGGGCTGGGCAACCTTTTTTGGGGGGGAGGAACACCGTAGGGGGAAAAAAAAAAAGAAGGGGGATTGTTCAAAGCAGTGGGAGGTAGAAATGGGGATCTATTTTTGGAGAGCCGGGGCTCGGGGTGGGTTGTGCTGCCTAAGCCAGTGCCCCAAGCAGCAGGGCTCGGCTCAGGCTTTTGTTTTTAAGCACCGCTCAGTCTGCGCTGAGCATTAGAAAAGCCCAAGCGTTCAACCTGAACTGGGAAATGCATTTTTAATGGGGAAGAAATTCCCGGGGAATCGCGGCAGCTTTGCTTAAGCGTCCTTAGGATTTATTTCTATTCCCCCCCCCCACTTCCTTGGACCTGCTGTCCGCTTGCAGCAGGAGCAGCGCTGAGCTGGGGAGCCCTGCTCAAGGCCACCCAGAGCAGGGAGTTAATCTCCACTCTGCGCATCGCTTAATATATTTCTGAGCACGGCCGTATCATTGCCCAGCTCTTAAAAAAAATTAATAATAATAATAAAAAGAATAAATAAGGGAACCGGGGGTGCTTTTCCTCCTCTCCCTTGCTGTGATGCCCATGCTGACATTATCCCTCCGCCCAAGACTCCAGCGCGCAGTTTGGGATTCACTTGCTCCACAACTCAGCCCTGTTTCCTTGGAGGTAAATGTGAAATGTTATTAATTTTTTATTTTTTTAGGCGTTTTTTTTTTTTTTTGCCTTTTTTTTCACCCAGCCCAAATCCAATTGAATAAAAAGGAAAAGCCCCAAATGCCCCGAGAAACAAAAATATACTTTCCCAAGGTCCGGTGGAGAACAAAGCCGTGCAGCAGCCGGGCACGTCTTATATGGGGAATTTTTGCAAAGCAAAAAGCAAGGTAGAGGAAGGGTTTTCTTTAAAAAAAACAGCAAACAAAGCCAATTCGGATGGCAACCTCCGGGGATCACGTGCTCATTTTTATATAAACTATTCCTCTCCACGCTTGCCCGGCGTAGCAAGCGCTTCTTCTGCAGCGAGAAGACACTCTTGGAGAAATTGCAAGCAGCTTTTTCACTTATACCTGCAGGGAGAAAAATTCCTTGGCAAGGTTTAAAAAAAGAAAAGAAAAAAAAAAAGTGCTAAACTTTCATTCTAGCAAAATATTTCTAGTAGTCGTATTTCTTCCTTCGCAGGCAAAGCGTGTAGGAAAGTATGCACGTATCTCTGCAAGGTATGTATGGAACATATAGGTGTGCCAGGGAGAAAGAGGGATGGGAAATATGGAAAATAGGTTTTCCACCTTCAGGAGCTGTCCATGGAAGACGGGGGAAAAAAAAAGGCACCTAAATGAGTTATTTTATTGGCACCTGATTTTTCTTGCAGGGCTGGAGAGGGGGGGGGCAGCTGAAGCGCCAGTGTTTTGCCAGCTGAGGGGAAAAAAAATGGGTTTATGCTTGAGAAATATATAAAATATTGGCGAGGGAGGTTGGCTGTTGGCTGGAAAGGCAGCAGTTGGGGAGGTGCGGCTGCACCCGCCCGGCTCAGCCTCCGCGGAGCGCCTCCGCCCCCGCGCAGCGGTTTTACCTCTACAGGAATATTTACGGTACTTCGCAGAGTCAACCTGGCAAAGGGGAGCGCTTGGGAGTTGCTTAAGGCAGGGAGGAATGCAAAGCCATGCAAAAATCCGGCAAACGGGGTGGGCATTTCGGTTTTTAAAAAATAATAAAAAAAGAGGGGGGGTGTCAAGAAAACAAAAAGGGGGGGGGGGAACGCACCCAGGAAAAAAATCTAACAAAACCCACCCTCAAATGTCTGTGCGTGTTCCCGGTTTTCATACAATGCACCTTTTCCAGGGTTTTTTCTTTGCCCAACCTATTTATTTTGCACTGAAAGACTCCAATATTGGTTGGGGTTGGGTTTTTGTTGTTTTTTTTTTTTTTCTTCCATCCCTTATATTCCTTTGCAGCAGCTCTTTCCAGGAGAAGACGATGGGTGGGAGGGAGGAAGAGCTCTGTAGTGTTACGAGGGTGGAATATATTGCTATAAGGTGGCGAGGAACCAGCTCCGGGGGGGGCTGGGGTGTGTGTGTGGTGTGTACCTCCGTTTCCAGGGGTGGGGACCACAGAAATGAAGGGGGGAGGACTATCATTTTGATTCTTTCCCAGAAACGAAGCAAAAAAACCAAACAACCCAGATTTGGACACTTATTCTATACGTGTGCGCGCCTTGGTGCATATGGAATATATACCGGGTAAAGGCTATATATAGCCTTGCTCTTCTGGCTGCTTTATTCGACACAGATCATTAATAAAAGCAATTGAAGATTCTTTAAAAAAAATAATCTTCCATCCCTTCTTGAGAGAGGGGCAAGAGCCTGGGAAGAGGCTGCATTTCCCCAGCCCACGACAAAGCCACCTAGTCCGAGAGGAGGGGAAAGAAAATTGTAGTAATAATAATAATAAAAAAAGAGCAGAAAAGGTCGCAAATAGCCTCCAACTCTCCCATCCCACCGCGCGTAAATATGAGCCTGTTGCGGGCACCATCAGTCGTCTCCTTAAAAAGCCCGTAAACTTTATATGACACAATATCTAATAGTAATTTATTGGGGAGATATTGTAAATTCGAACTGTTTTAGTTAATAAAGGAGCTAATTAATGAGAACCAGCCTCGCTTTTGCAGATGGTGGAGGGCCCCCAGTTGTTGCCGGAGGAGGGGCGCGCGGCGGTTTTGGGGCAAAACCCTCGCCAATCGATTATTTTATGCTAAATATGACATTTTAGGGCGCTTCGCCATTCTCAAGCCAGCGCTGGGAGCCGTAGCTTTTTTTTTTTTTTTTAATAAAACGCTTTATGGGATTTTTTATGATTTTTTATGATTGGGGGGGTGAAGAAGGCGGGGGGGGGAGAAAAGGCGTAAAAAGGCGGAACTTGCTGTTGTGTTTTGTCTCGGCTGCCAGGGGAGGGGAGGGCCCCCCCCCTCCCAGCGCAATTTGGGGCTCACGTGACCCCCCCGGACCAATGGGGCCGAGCCGTCGGTTTAACTATGTTTAATGTCAGATAGCAATAAAGTAGAAGCTTTCGGTCAGGCCCGCGGAAATGGGCGAGCACAACCTCCTTAATCCCGGCTTTGTGGGACCTCTGGTGAACATCCACACGGGAGACACCTTCTACTTCCCTAATTTCCGTGCCTCCGGAGGGCAGCTGCCCGGTTTGCCTTCCCTCTCCTACCCCCGACGGGATAACGTCTGCTCCCTGCCCTGGGCATCCTCGGAACCCTGCAATGGGTACCCTCAACCCTACCTGAGCAGCCCTGTCTCCATTAACCCTTCCTTCGGCAGAGCCTGCGACCTCGCCCGGGTGGAGGAAAGCAAGTGTTATTACCGGGAAACCTGCTCCGAAACCACCGGGCTCAAGAGGGAGGAGAGGGGCAGGGACAGTGCCTTGCTGCCCCTCGAATCCAGCCTCCCCAATGGCATGGGGGGCAATTTCAGCAAATATGACTATCCGAGCAGCGAGGCGGTGCCCCACGACCCTCCGTCCTGCCAGTCCTTGGAGTCAGACTCCAGCTCCTCCTTGCTCAATGAAGGGAATAAAGGCACGACCGGAGAAGCGGGGGGTTTGGTGTCCCCCCTGAACCAAGGCAGCACTTTAGGCACCGGTGGTAAGACCTGGGAAAAAGGGGGGGCGGGAGGGGGGTCTCGGGGCTGGGTCTGGTGGTGTCGGGAGTGTGTGGTGGGGGGGTTTTGCTTGGAAACTTGCCGGCTTGGGGCTCCTCCGTGGTGTAATTCATGGGTTCAGCGATGGGAAGCGGCGTGTCTATGTGTGCTGAGACCGCTAGGGGTAGCACCGAAATCCCTAATGTTTTATTAGGTGGTGCTTCTTTTAAAAGAAAAGGCTATAAACATGTAAATATCCCATTAAAAAAAAAAAAGAGAGAGAGAGAGAGACAGGAGAGGGGCGCAGGGAAGGGTAGTGGCTGCGCATCCCTGCCCGGCGCCGAGCGTCCAGGCGCTTTTTGGGGACATCGTAGAGGTGTGTCTGCCGGAGGGAAGAGGGGAGAAGGAGTGGGGGGGATGCTTAAACCCCCCCAACAACCCCACAGCCTTCAAAGCCGGCGCTGGGGTGGAGGTTCCCCCCTTTAGCGGGGCCGGAGAGGCGGTGGAGCCCTTCGCGGGTGGGGGGTGGGGGTGTCCCCGGCTTGTCGTCCGCTCCTTTGCTCCGTGCCCCGGTTATAACGCTCCCTACCTTCCTCTTCCTCTGCCCGCCCCACGCATCACCCGTGGCCCCGGGAGGCAGCTGGGAGCATCCCTAAGCACCCACGGCGGCAACCACAGCAGCGGGGGACCCCGGGGACAGCGGGGCCGCCGGAGGGGTGCAGAAAGGGGTGCTGGGGTTGCCCCTTTTTTTTAAAGAGGAAGGGTTTTGGGTTTTTTGGGGGGTTTTATTCCTTGCCAAGTGCTCAACTCTCGCTCCCCCTTTGCCAGGTGCTCCTTGGTACCCGATGCACACACGGTCCCGGAAAAAACGAAAACCCTATTCCAAGCTGCAGCTGGCAGAGCTGGAAGGGGAGTTTATGGTCAATGAATTCATTACTCGCCAAAGAAGGAGGGAGCTCTCAGACCGATTAAACCTGAGCGACCAGCAGGTGAAGATCTGGTTCCAGAACCGGCGTATGAAAAAGAAAAGACTCCTCCTGAGAGAGCAAGCCCTTTCTTTCTTTTAAAGTTTTAAAAAGCGTCCGTGTCGGGTATTAAAAAACAAACAAACAACAGAAAAAGAAAAAAAAAAAACATAAAAACAAACCAACCAAACCCATATAGACTCTCTAGCGTTCACCCGAGCTCCCGGGACTTTACCTGATCACTCTTAATCCCCCCACCCCTCCCTACCCAGAAATCAATGAATAAAGAAATAATATTAATAAATAACCGGTTTCCCTTAAAATACGAAACCCGACAGCGAGAAAAAAAAAAACTAATAATGCATCTTCTCCGCCGGGACGGCGGGAGGACAGACGGCTTCCAGAGATGCTCGGCGGGCTGAAGGGGAGGTTTTGAGCGCGACTTTAGCCGCTTGTCCTTTGCCAGCAGCACAGGTAGGGATTCCGTGCAGCGCCGGGCACCGTCGGGGCCGTCGGGGGCCGCCACCCCCACCCCACCCCCCACCTCCCCGGCTTCGGTTGGCGGCGAGACCGGGGTAGAGGGTGATGAGGGTGGATCCTAGACCCTCTCCTGGGCTGCCATGCAGGGTTTAGGGCTGGGTTGGTGTTTAGTGGGAAGGCGGGAGGGGAAAAAAATAGCAAAAATAAAGGAATAGGGGAGAAAAAACCCACCAGGGAAGGGGATGGGGGGTGTTGGCTTAAAGCACCGGCCCCGCATCCTTATGGTAGGTGCTTTTTTTCAGTGGACGGTGTGACCCAATATGTGTTTTTCTCAGTCTACATTGAGGTTTTGTGGCTATCAGGATTTCTAAGTTTGATCAGGATCTCTAGGTTTGATCAGGATCTCTAGGCTTAATCAGGATCTCTAGGCTTAATCAGGATCTCTAGGAAGAGGCGAGAGACAAAGACTATGTATATATCCGGTGTATATGGTATATATCTATATAATATATGAGGTATGTGTATCACACTATGTCCCTATAGATAGGAAGCTTTGGTGCAGGCGGTGGTGTTGTCCTCAACGCCAGAATGTCACAAGGAGAAGGAAAACACACACACACACCCCTAGGAAACCCTCCCAGGGATAAAAAAAACCCAAAATCTGAATTTCCTTCCACGTAAACTGAGCCTTTTGGAGATTTTTTTTTTCCTCTCTGAATTCACAGTTTCTCTGCACTACCCCAAAATTCTGACATTCCTATAAAAAAAAAAAAAAGAAAGAAAAAAAGAGAGGTTTATTCGCAACAGCGCTGATGACAGAGGTTGTATGCTGTTTTGCTCTGTTTATTGATGACAAGGTAGGAAAAGAGATCGAAAAATGCTTCTTTTTTTGTACCCTCCGGTGGTTTCAGCCTGTTGGAGCCTGAGTGAGCCGCATCTCCACTTCCCTGGGAAAACTGGGTTGATGCGCTTTGTCTCCTGGGTGCTATTTTCTCAATTAAAAAAAAAAAAAATTAAAAAAGATTGTGGGTTTTTCAGAGGAAATATATCTCATTCACCCTATTTCTCCCTTCTCCAGCTGCCCATCAGGTTAAAAACCTGCACTTTTCTTTCTTTACCTCCCTAAAAAGTCCCGCTAGCTGCAAGTAGAGACAGCCCCGTCTTTAAGGTCGGTCTTTGGGGGACGGAGGAAAGGGGGGGTTTGGCTCCCTAAAACCCTGTCTGGCTTTTTCCCTTTCAGGGCAGTAGAGAGGGGCCTGGTAGGACGCGACGCGTTTTCTTTGTACGTGTGCTCGGATTTCCTGGAGAAAAGACCACCGATTTTCGCGATTTCCCCGTCAGGTCTGTGGTCGAGGCACTTTTAGGTCGGGGTGGGAGGGGGAAAGCGAGGTGGAGGGGGTAGGACGGGGGGAGCAGCAGGTTTAGGGCCCTGGGGAGCTTTGCCTGCATGGGAAATTGTAATTCAGGATAAAAAGGGGGGAGAAATAAGAATTTTTAATTCAGGCTGAAGGGGGAGAGGGGGGCGGCGGTGCCTGAGCCCCGCGCTTTGCCACGCCGCGCTTTGCTCCATTCGTTTTATATCGGAGGGGGGATTAATTTTATGGCAAAGCAGCGTTTTCTGGGAAGTCTGGATGCTCACCACGTGCTCCCGCTTCCCCGCGTTCATGGTCATGACCAGCAGCGCCGAGGAATGCTTTTATTTACGAGCTGCAAAGGACGGAGCCGACTCCTTAAAAAAAAAAAAATCCTTCCCTGGGCTGAAATGAGCTTTTTCCTTCAGCTTTATTTCTGCGGGATCATCCAGCAGAGCCTCCTCCCTTCATCCCCAGCCCTTCCCCGGCTGCTTCTCCTCATTTTTCGCCCCCCTTTTTTTTAATTCCCAACCCGGGAAATGTCACAGAAAGTCGTCCCCCACCATCTCCTCCTTCAACGCTTTTGCCCCCGCCTCCCACACAAAAGAGTGTATCGCCTGTCGCGATGCTGTGCAATAAAGCCTGGGGTGTGTTAAAACACACAGAGAGAGGGGTATCTCTTGATGCTCCGGTTCAACCATGTGCAATTAAAAGAGGAAGGCGATGTGGAGGAATGCAATATCTTGGGGGGGTTGGGGGCGGGGGGGGGGAGGGTTTGGGGGTGGTGGTTGTAGCTTTGGGTGCTCTCAGAGCACCTTGTCGCCATGTCGCAGGGCTGAGCTGCTTCTGCAGAGGGTGACTTCGGACTGTGCAGTGTCGCGGGGACCGGGCGGGGGTGTTTTGTAATTCCACGGGGGGAAAAGAAAAACAAAAACCAACCCAAAAGGACCAAATCCACCCTGGTTTTACTGAGCGGAGCCCCCAGTCGTCGTGTCCCCATCCCCGTCCCCCCCCCTCCCGCCCTGCAAGGAGGCAGTGGTGGGGCTGGGGGCTGGAGCTTGGGAAGGTAGAAATGAGGGTGAGTTACGGGGAGATGTCAGAAATGCTGTGTTGGATTTCAATCTCGCCATCCCAAAAAAACAAATCAATCCGTTTCGTTATTCTTCACCCACCGAGGGGCACTTGTATCCCCCGAACCCCCACCCCCCCGCCCTCCCCAGCACAAAGGCCAAGACACCAGCAGCAACCCCTAAAGAAAATGCCGAAGAAAAATGAAAATATATGCAATATTCTCGTCCAGATTGCTTTAAAAAGGCGGCTCGGTGGGATTTGTTTGTTCTGTGTTTGTTCTCCGTGTACGTGGTATCGTTTTTTCTGCTTGTACCCCCTAGTCTAGGTTACCGCGGTTGTTGAAGCGCATCCTTCGCAGTATAGGTCATATGTAATGTTTCTTACCTCAAGCTATTCTATGTAGGGTCTATGCAAATGTCTGTTATAGCACGTTCTGGCTTTATATAGTCATGTAAAAAGTTGCTTCAAGATAATAATAATTAAAAAAAAATAATGTATTATTATGTGATTTCTTGATAATAAATAAAATTGCCCAAACATCTACTTGGTGATTTACTGTTTACTATTTAAAATCAGTATTAACTTGCAAGGTTAATAAAAGACTAACAAAAAAATATATTGGCCAGCCTTGCCTTCTGTGGCTTGTAGATCATCTTTTGGTTTATATATATATATAAAAAAAATTAAATGAATGTGTAAAATGCGTTGTAAAAGGAGAGAAATATCGCTTGCTGCGTCGCTCTAAATATAATTAGAAAAATCCTGGGGAAAGAAGAGGCGTAAGTTAATCTCCAAATCGCTGGTTTAATGAGAGTTAGGCTCGTGCGCGCAGCATTAATTGGAAGCAAAACTCAACCGAGATGCTACTTAACAAAAAATAAAAGAAGCTTGGCTATGGGCTAATTGGGATTCTTTTGTCTCTGGCGGGGGGTGCCGGGGGACCGGCCCTCTCCTGGAAGCAGCTCCCTGCCCCAGGGCCCCCCCGGTCCCTATGTACCTATGGGAAATGCTCTATGGATGGGTGGCCCTAGAGGTGCAGGCACCAGCGGAGCGTCGAGGAAATCCTAGGTATGACTTTAAGATGGGAAGGAGACGTGAAAGCGCGGCTCTTAAATTGGAAATATATTAGGCTGGGTTTAGATTCGGGCATGTTGATGCTTATTGTTATGGTTATGGTTATTAGGGGCAGCGTTATCGCGTTTCTTCGGCGTCAATTCGCAGCAAATTCATTTAACAAGAGGAAAGAAAATAAAAAATAACCCCGTCAGGCCAATTTAAATAAATTAGATTATGATTTCCTCGATCTCTCTCCAAGCGGATATTTATCTATAATGGATTCCCTGCTTATTCCTTTCGGGGGAGATGCCATTCACTTCTCAGAGCCGGGGGAAAAAAAAAGGCTTTTAGAAGGTCGAGAAGGGATTTTTACTGAAGAAACGCCAAAGGAAACCACTGTGGGGTTCACTGATCCTCCCCCCAGTCCTGGCCGTATCCAGCCCCAAGCCCAGTAACCCCCAGTTCAGCCCACCCTCTAGTCCGGGCACGTTGGGAGCCACTGATCCGAGCCGCAGCCTGATGGAGCTAAGAACCATTTTTTTCTGCGAAAAACACACGATTAAGATAAATTAATGTCTTTTCCCCCACTTCCACAGGCAGGAGTCCCCAACACAGGGTGGGAGCACTTGGGGTCTTCCAAAATTCTAAGAGGATTTACCCAGTCCTGAGTAGTTTTATCTAGTTCGGGGTTTCTTGTTGTTTTGTTGTTTTGTTTTGTGTTTTGTTTTTTTTTTTTTTTTTTCCAGGAGCTGCTTGATTTGGACAGGAGAGGAGGAAGGAGGAAATCAAATAATCCTGCAGAGGTGGGCCCCACTTCTGCTCTTCCAGCAGCGAACCCCAACCACTCCTGCAGAGGGGTTTAAGTTTGGGGATGTGAAGAAGCAATAGGTGGGGAAATCTGCAGGGCTTGGGGTTCCTACAGAGTGAAAACTCAGGGGTTTTTCCGAAATAGTTACTCTTTTTTACTTTATTTTTTATTTTTTAACACGCGTGCACACACTTCCCCTCTCTTCCTCCTGCTCCAGGAGAATATACCTGTAAATATATACTCTGCAAACAAACTCGATCCTGACTTTTATCCACTTCTATTTCCTTCTTCCTGTGTCCCTGCGCCAATCCTGCAGGAAAATGGGCAGGAGGAGGAATTATGCCTAACAGCTCGGAGTGCTGCAGGGCGACATAAATTGTATATATTGTGAGTCGGTTCACCTTGAGGAGGAATAGTTGGATTTCAAAGACATTCAAAACCTCACGAAAATAGATAAAACTTATTTATTACCAGCGAGCGGATAGAACAAATTGTTGCTTCGCCATAAAATCGGTATTATTTCTGGGCTGGTTTCTTTTATTCAGCAGCGTATTTCATCGCTCCGGCTTTAAAATGAATTCGTTAGCGAGGGGAGAAAACCCTCATCTTTAATTGCGAGGAATATTTCTACCGTTAATGACAAAGACCGAGGAGGTAGTTCACAGCTACTGCAAAAATCGTAGAAAATATTAATGCGTTTGGGTCAATTTGGGGGATTTATTCCTGCTTCGGTACGTTCAGCGTAGATTTAATATAGGAAATGTAATGTGTAAAGCAGGGATGCAAAAAGGGTGTTTTTTTTTCCTGAGCCGGGAGATACGTTCTTGACACCTTTGTGCTGTAGAAAAGTCTGATTTCTTTGAACTCTCTCTGCAAACCTCGACCCGACTTAGCGCTGAGCTCATTTCAAAGCCATTAAGAGCCGCTTTAAGCCAAGTTTAATCACGCAGTCCGCGAGCAACGCCGCAAATCCAAGGCAAAAAGCCAAAATTCTTTCCTCCCGCTCATTTTCTCACAACCCCCTTTTTTTTTTCTGAGCCAAATCGGGGGGTTTTACACCCTAACCCAGGCGGCCTCAGAGGGGGTTTAGCAGAAGGAAAAATAGGGCCGGGGATTAAAAGTGCAGGAGAAAATAAACCCGGCCACGCTGTTGACACCCAGGTCGGTGCTTTTGCCTGGAGGGGAGGGACCTGGAAACTGCCTTTTTTTCCCTCTACGCCCCCCAAAATAAAGAGGAAAGGCGCAGCCTGTATAGCGCGGGGTGCTATAGGCGGTGGGTGCCTATAGGTGCCCGCGGGCGTGCGTGGGCTCTGTGTGCGCTCAGCCCTTCGGACCTGGCCGCAAAGGAGCTGCACAAAGAGAGAGGTGAAAGGAGCGTGGGTGCCGTGGGAGGGGGTGCGAAGGGTGGGGGGCACCCCGACCGGCCCGGCATCGCCGTGGGGGTGCGGCAGTGGGTGCTGGCGGTGTCACACGCGGGCGGCGTGAGAATAACACGCAGGGAGGGGGAAAATCGAGGGTTTGGGATTCGCTCCGGCATCTTATTGATGCCCGTGTCCGTGCGTGGAAAAATTTTGCATTCCCGCCTCGACCCACCCCTCCAAGCCCCCCCAAATCCAGACAAAAACAAAGCATCTCCTCGCAGGCGCGTTTTACAAGGCTGGGGCTTAAAGTATGACAGCAATTAACAATAAATATAATAATTCCCATTAAAGTGAGAAGAATGACTGGATTTCCTTCTCCCGGTCTGCGTGTGGCTCAGGCTCCGTCCTTTGGCTAATTCCGTGATATATTAACTGTTTGCTTTCCTCCCCCGTGCTATTATAGGGGCTGTTTTCAGGCACATACCCCCCAAACCTCCCCCCACCCCTCATTAATGTGCCGGTGCGTTATTGCCGAAGAATGCCTTGGTTTGGTTCCGAGTGGGGGGTTCATAAATATAAAATAAACACAAAGTGGGAATAATTAGCAGCATTTATCAGCATATGGCCACCCACCCCACTTTGAAACCTTCCAGACCCTGCGAGAGGAAAACGAAGTACGTTGCAAGTAATTAGTTTTAGGCAAATCATTTCAAATGGAAACTTATAGGTAAAGCCTAATGAAGTGCAGAGGGGGGGAAAAAAAGCCTCTTTTTTATTGCTTGGTAGGTAGCAAGTAGACACAGCAATATTTTACTGTTGAGAGAATAAATTAATTAATATATCTGTAGCTAGCGACTACAATGGCTCCATGGATGACTGCATTTAAAGGAGATATATGTATCCAGTCTCATTGGTGTTGTTAACAAGAGTGATAATAAAGATGAAAAGGATAAGAAAGATAAAAAAATCAGTCGGCTTGTACTCCTTACTGCGGATAAATTGCGCGGATTTTCTAATGGCTGCGTCTTGTTGACTCTCCACAAACTCCTTTTTTTTTTTTTCAGAGTCAGACTTCATTAAGTGACTTTATTTTCATGTTGCTCAAATAGGAAATAAAGATACGCGCCCCCTCGCCCCCCAATAAATCTCGTATTAACCATCCTGCTCTGCAGCTTAAGGAGAGCGGAGGTCTCCCGTCTCCCCATTTCACATCCAAAAATCATTATTTTTGAAAATAAAGTCTTTTCCCTGCTTTTGTCAGAGCGGAAATTTGATTTTTTTTTTTCCTTACGCTTTTCTGGTACCAAAAAAAATGCAGAAATCTTATCTCTTCCCGCCCAGCCAGAACAAATCACGGTTAGCCCGTGTTTTGGTCTAGTTGGAATATGAGAGCATGTGCCTCAAATCCGCGTCAAAAATCTACCTGTAATTTTTTAAGAGGGTTTGTGCTTTAATTTTAGGCTTGGGTTAACCAAACACCGCCACAGAGAACACATAAACCATCAGGATATCTCATTATAAAAGCGTTTGCCAAAATTAATTTATTTCAAAGGGAAAGCGTATTAATATTCATTTTTGCAGCCGGCAGACTCCTGTGCCTCCCAAACCTACCCGTCGGGTGAAGTGTCGATAATTACCGAGAGTGTGGAAATTCATTTTATTTTTATGATTAACCAGTAAACTATTATGAGGTGAGGCGAGACGCTGCTAAAGGAGAAAGCATTTAAAAAATTAGGTATGGAAAAGTACAGTGCGAGACCCAAGGTGGCAATGAGGAATGTCGGGAGGGCTTCGGGACCAGTAAAATGAAAGAAAAAAAGGAAAAGAGGGGGGAAGAAAAGCCATACATACCTCAAATCCAAATATCTTAAGGTAGAAATAATATAAAATGGTGTGTTTTAAGAGGTGGCGTGGGCCAGAGATTTTTTTTTTTCTTCGCTGAAAAAAATAAATCCCGCGGGGTTTTGAGGGGATCTGCGGGAGTAAAAGCGTGGGGGTGGGTGTATGTGAACACCCCGTCCCGTGGAAATACCCGTGCAGAGCTCCGGTGTGTAACCGCGGAGCGAGGTAGGAGTAACGGCACCGCTCACCCCGCTCAGCCCAGCCCAGCTAAGGACCGGCCAACTCATCGCACCCGCCGGGGGCCCAGCCCGAGCAAAACTGAGGGGTTTTTTTTGAGCCAGTCGTGCTCTTTTTTGGGGCGCTGCCGGGACCACGCGGCTTCTCCTGGGGATTTCCCCCCACTGTGGGTCTTTACACCTCATCCCCCCCCTCCAAATCCCCCATTTCCAACTTCCAGCCAGAGCCCAAACACTGACTTTATGGGTATTTAAACCAACCATCTTCATCTGTAATTGTGGATGAAGAGTATTTATTGCTCCGGTGGATAACTAGATATATAATTATCTCTTTATAGAGAGACTGTGAAATAAAGCATCTGTCTCCCCCCCCCAGACACACACAAAGGCGGATGAACACCCACAAAGTTACACATCTGCACAAGCACTGCTTTTTTTCCTTTTTTTTCGACCCAAAATGTATTCATCAAAGTCTGAGGAACCTCTCCTCAAACTTTTAAAAAAATCCTTCTAACCCAATAAAATGGCTCTGCCATGGATATTCTTTTTTTTTTTTCTTTTTCTTTTTTTTGTTTCTTTCTTTCCTGAATGGGGCTAAAGAAAATACCTATTTGCAGAGAGGAGCCGCGCTGGCTGCCGCGGTTCCGCGTTGTCCTTTTTTTATAGGGGAAAAGGGATTTTGGGGTGGATTTCGGGAGGGGAGAAAGGAAAAAAAAAACCCGAGGTTGGTCGGGGAAAAAATGTGCTGCGGGATTTTTCGGTGCCTCTTTAGAGGATGGGGGCGGGGGGGCGGGGGGATGCGGCGGGGTGAAAGGGGATTTTTCGGGGAGATGGAAGGGTCTGCTCGATTATAATCGAGATTTTCTTTTAGGCAGGGGCTAAATTTGCCTTCAGCCCGCCTCCCCCCCCCCAAGATTGCAACTAAATTTTGCAAATTTTTTTTTTTTTCTTATTTTTGGGGTGGGGGTGGGGGTCCGGAGCAGGAGCTACCCCTCCCTCCCCCTCCCTCCCGCCCCCACCCCTTATTTTATTTTATTTTCATGATTCCTCCCCTCGGTGCCGGCGGTGCGGAGGGCTGCCCGCGCTGCCTGCGCTGCCCGCGCTGCCTGCGCTGCCCGCGGGAGGAGCCGCCGGGGCTGCCCGTCTGGGTGGGCGGGGGCCGCCCTCGCAAAGTGAAGGTCAAGTTAAGCCTCCAGCCGCCCTCCGCGGCCCGTCCGCGCCGCTCCGCCGCAGCCCCGCGGGCAATGCCATTGCCGGCCACCCGCCCGCTCCACGCTGCAACCCTTTTTTTTATTAAAACCCCCCTTTTTTTTCTTAACCGCCCCCCTCCAGCCGGTGAGGGGCAGAGAGATGAGCCAAGTACTGGAATAACAAAGGGGGGGGACGGTTTTATTGAGCCTTTTTCTCCTAATCCTGATTTTTTTCCATCCTTTCTCCCCCCCAAGCCGGACCGCAGACTTCAAACAAGGTCTTTCCCCCCTTCTCTTTTTTCTTCTTCGGTTTGTTTGGTTTTTTTTTTTTCTTTTTTCCTCCTCTTTTCCCAGCAAGATGCAAACCCGGCCGCCGTGGAGGAAATTAAACATCATAAAGAAAAGCCCAATTAAGGTTTAATGTCTGAACATTACCATTTCCTCCAGAAAACAATGAAGTTCGCTCGGTAAGGAGAGAGGCAAAAAGAAAGACAAAAAGGGGTGGAGGGAGGGAGAAGGGAAGAATTTTTTGTCTCAGAGAGGGGGAAAATGGGCACAGAGGGGTAAACTTTAAATAAAAGGGGGGGGGTAGGTGGATATAGGAGATATCTGGGGTTCAGCTAAGCCAGTCTGCTGCCTGGCTTGGAGATGGGGATAGCTTGAATAAAATAATCTGCATTTTAATGTGTGGGCAAAGCTGGTTTCTGCTTATATTTGACTCCTGGAAAAGGCCTGAGCATGGGTTGGCCCGGGGCGGGGAGGGGGGGGGCGTTAATAATAAATAAGCTTTAAGGCAGGGAAAGGGGTGAAAAGGGGGGTCGGCTGCAAGAGGGGGTGGATAAAATCCCCGGGTCCCTTCACCTCCTGCCTTGCAGTAAGTGGTGCTGTCCTTCCCCTGCCTCCTTCTCTCCTCGCTCCACCCGGGGCTGATTTCACCCCGAACCTTTGCATTCCAGGAAAAAAACCTCACAAAACATCAATAAAAAAACACTCCAAAATGGGGGGGTGGGGGGCTAAAAAAAATATAGAGAGGGGAGCAGCGAACCCAACGCACCCGAAAGGGCAGAAACGTCCCAAACGCGCCGCGCTTGGGCCGTGGGAAAACGGTGGAAAGAAGGAAAAGCCTGGCGGGGAGGGGACTTTCGCCACGTCTAGGTCTGTCCTTGCACCCCACTTTTACCCCACCCTGAGCCCCAATACTCCCCCAGCCCCTCTCCCACCTCCCCTGCGTGTGGCGGGTGCCGAGCCGAGCCCGGAGTGCGGACGACACCCCCCCAAAATGTGGATATTCCCCGATTTGGGGAGGTTCTGCTCTTTCTTTCTCTTCCAACAGGCAGGTCCTTGGTGGGGGGCGATGGGGTATCCCCCCGCCCGGTCACGGAGGGGGCTCCACGGTGTGACAATGACCGTCCGAAAAGCCCCGAGGGGCCCGAGCATCGCCGGGTGCTGCAGCCCGGCTTCCCCGAGAGCCCGGCTCCCCGCAGCCCCCAGAAACACCGAGACGAGGAAAGAAAAGGCTCATTTTTGCTTGATTTTTCCCTTCCGCGAGAAAAATAGCATTAAATATTCGCCCTGGCTTTCGGCCTCTGCCTTAGAGTCTGCTCTACAAAGACTGTTGAGTACCCGGCGCTGGGAAGGATGGAAGGAGTCTGGTGTTATGGAGAAGCCAATGTTGCATAGGCTAGCCTTCATTTCATATGAAGAGATAAATATAGAGTTATTTAGGCAAATCTATGCTCTACAGAATAGAAATCCATAGATATATTCCGTCAGAATGCATACATGGGAGTAATAGAGCAATGAATAAAGATCTACGCATATTTATGGTGTAAGAGCAAATAACTGAATATTTCTGCAATATTTCCGTGCAGTCGCCCGCACTATAGGCTCACAATTTTCTAATGAGCATATTTTTGGTCTAATAAAGAGCGAAAGAGAGAAAGTAAGTGAGAGAGAGGGAGAGAGGAAGAAGGTAAGAGTGAAAGAAAGTAAAAGAAGGAGAAGAGAGAGAAAAGAAAAAGAGAGAAAGAGAGAAAGAGAAAGAGAGAAAGATAAGAGAAAGAAAGAGAAAGAGAGAAAGAGAGAGAGAAAGAGAGAAAGAGAAAGAAAGAAAGAGAGAAAGAGAGAAAGAGAGAAAGATAAGAGAAAGAAAGAGAAAGAGAGAGAGAAGGAAAGAAAGAGAGAGAGAAAGAAAGAAAGAGAGAGAAAGAGAGAGAGAGAAAGAAAGAAAGAGAGAGAGAAAGAAAGAAAGAAAGAAAGAAAGAAAGAAAGAAAGAAAGAAAGAAAGAAAGAAAGAAAGAAAGAAAGAAAGAAAGAAAGAAAGAAAGAAAGAGAAAGAAAGAGAGAGAGAAAGAAAAATTAAAATATTCGGGAGGGACAAAACGGAGGGATTTAAGAGTCTGATTATTGGACCGATTTTTAATTCATAATTTATCTGCTCTCAATCATGAGGTATTTCAAAGCCAGTGCCTTATTAAAGGGCAACGCCGGCTACATGAATTTATGTCGATATTCGTTTCAGCTGACTCTGGCACCACCAAAATACTCGACCCTCATCCCCGATGAAGAAACAGATGCGAAAATCCCTTTTTTCTTTAATTCTGAAGGGGAATAAAGGAGCGGCGCTGCTCGCACAGGGCACAGGGTAAAGCAACTCCTTTAAAAAGAGAATTTTGTGCCCGCATCCCTCTGCTTCTCCAGCTGGAAAGGAGAGCTGGATGCTTTTTGCATGCGGGGTGATGTTTTATGGGCGAAGGGCCGTGGGTGCATAGGGGAAGGCAGGTACATACATTAGCTCCATAGGTGGATGGAGAGGGGTGGACGCGGGCGTTTTCCACCTTCTACTCCTCCGCCGGCAGCATTTATGTTCTAAAAGCTGGACGTACGTTTGGAAAACGTCACCCCGTGAAGCAGCTGAAGGATTTTGTTTCATTTTATTCTGATTAATGCGGGGATGGAAGAGAGAGCCCAGCGCCGTCGCGCCCTCAATCGCGAATTATTGAAGTTTATCCCCATAAACTGCTGAGATTCGCCTTTGATCAATGGTTATCTGAGGGAAATACAGCTAGGTGGTAGCTGTTGTGGAATAAAATATTACAAATATATAGATATATAAGGAGGGGATGCGGGAGCCAAAGTATTCAAGTGCAATACTTGGCACTGATTTCCTGAGTATTTAAGGATTAAATACCACGCATGCAGACGTGTGTGCGGTTTAGTAAGGCTGGGGAGGATTAGCCACCCACCTTCTATTCTGAACTTTGCATTTCGGGGCGATTTTGTTAATAAATGGGTTACCCAAAAGAAAACACTTTTTTTTTTTTTTCCCCTGCCACAATTTCCGACTTTTTACACAGTTTTGCACATTTTAGCGGCGCTGCTAAAGTTATCAAGAGTTGTCTGGCGAATAAAGGACTTTTTTTTTTTTTAGGAAAGGTTTGGATGTGGTTTATACGTCTTCCTTTGTGTTTAAATAAGTATTTTTAGAGGTTTGGAGGGGGAGGACAAGAGAGGGAGGCTGTGGAATAGAAATAGGTGTTGCTTAACGAGCTCCTCTGGGTTTCCTGTCTCCTCTAGGCTGAATTTCCCAGCGGCTCTAGGAGCGAGTTTAGCACGCTGTGAAGTTTTACTTGAATTCCCCAAACCTCGCTTTTTTCACGTGCTTCAGCAGCTCCCTGCCACTGAGTTGGTGCAGGGGAAAAATAAAGTAAATAAATAGCTGGAAACACGCAGGCGTTGCTGTTCCCCCGGCCCCGGCTCTCCCCGTGGAGAAGGTGGGGAAGGACCCGTGGCTGAGGAGAAAATAAAAATAAGTGGGAAGGCCGATTGGCGAAGTGTTAGTTATATTGGTTATTATTAAGCCCAACTCTTCTTAACGCCTCGTCGGCATCACTCCTCTTTGAATCCGACACCCGCCACACATTTTTACCCCAGACAGTCCCAGCCTTGCCTGCGGTTGGGAAGCATAGTTCAATCTGCTTTTATCTTGATTAAGTCCACATGATTTTGAACTTGCAGCTCAGGTCTAGAGAGATCTAAGTCATCCCCCCCCCCCGCCCACCCCCCCCGCCCTTTGAATTGTTCACAGCTTATATAGTTTTCTTTCGCAGGCTGGCATCCTTCCAGTTAAATTTATCTTTGCCATTTGGGGAAAATAATATTTTCCAAGCGCTTCCCACTTGTAGCTATTGTCTCTCCCTTCAGATTTCCTATACACATACGCGGTGTCTAGTGATCTCTTTACTGGCCTGGGTTTCCTCTCTTTCTCTCCCCCCCCCTTTTTTTTTTTATTTTGTGAAGTCCGTCTGAGGAAGTCATTGTACCGTTGTGGAAGGGAGGGAAAAATCACTTTGAGAACATCTGATAGGCCAAAGTCATTAGACATCAGAAGTTGGAGCCTATTTAGCAAAAGCAAAGCCCATCTCTGCAGCTGCTGGGAGATGCAGCTGCTAAAGAAGTGCTTCTCGCACCCACCCGCGATGCGTTCGCAGCCCCGAGTGCGCACAGGTTAGCGGTGCAGGTTGGAAAAAACGTTGATTTTTTTTCCCCAAAAAGCAGGAGGCAAAGCAAACTCTGATCAACCCTATGAAATAGGGAAAGATTCAGGGTCTAAATGATGCATCAGATATCTTGAGAGCACAGTAAGTAGCAGTGAGTAACGTGGTAAACCAGGTTGGTATAAAATCTTTTTTTTTTTTTCTTCCTTTTCCCCCCTTTTCCCCACTTTCCCCCCCTCCAGTCAACAGTTTCCCTACTGTACGGGCTCGGACAAAGACTTCTTTATGGCAATACTTGCAAAAAAGTTTTAGACCCAAGTTGGGAGGTTGGTAACGGATTTACGTTGCGTCCGGATAAATCCACCTTGGGGAGGGGGAAGGAAAAAAAAAGTATCTTTTCTCCCCAGTGGGAGAAAACAACAACAACAACAACAACAACAAAAAAGAGGAATGATTTATTGAGAAGAGTTCAAGTACAGGATTAACCTAAATCAAAATATACCTTCAGTTGTTTACACGCACCAGCTAAAACCGGGTTTCACAACTCCAACTTCTTGATTTTGGTACAAAACGGGGGTTTTGGTGACGAAAACATCCCCTTAACGTTCACGTTAGTAACGCAAAACACATCTTACGAGCCTTGAGCCTCTTCGCCTGCTGAAAACGCTGTTAAATGTGTTAAGTGTTTGCATTATATCAGGCAAATAAGTGCGGGCTCCGGAGCAAGGAGGGGGTCGGGGGGGGGGGGGGGGGGGCCTGGGATTTTTTTTTTTCCCCCTTGCACTTTGCTTTTTCTTCTGGGGCAGTTTGGATGGAAAGAAGCCTCCGGCTGAGGTGCCAGGGTAAAGCTGGGTATTTATAGATCCAGTTGCAGAAGAGGCACAAGGAGCGACGAGCTCCGTGCTGCTGCCGCCGCCTTTTCCTTCCCTCTGGCTGAGAAATAACTAAATAAAGGCGGGTGAAAAGACCTTCTAGATGGGGCAGCTTCATCTTATACACAGAGTCTTATCAAAATCAGCGAAATCAGACCTTTTCTCCCCCCTCCCCAAGTGCCCTAGATATTTTGTCCCTTTTAAAGAGCACAAATACAGCTTCTCTTTAATTTTCCCCTCCACGCTCTAACCTTTCCCACTCGCTAGGAAATGAAGCAGGTTTCAAAAAGCGAGGAGGTTGAAATGCTCTGGATGCTTTAAGGCTATGCCTTCCAGTTATTTGCCTTTTTTTTTTTTTTTTTTTTAAGGGCAACCAAAAGGAATGCGAGCCGCCAGCCCTCATTCCGTTTTATGGTGGTCACTTTGGTGGTCAAATTCAAGTGCTGTGACTCCACAGCTGCCTCTTCTCTGCTTCCTTGCAGGAAGCAGGCAAATCCTATCCTCTAAACTGGGTTTAAAAACCAAAACGACACCAGGGCTCGGTTTAGATGTATTTACCTACGAAGAGCAATAAATTATTCACGCACCTAGAGGAGAGACGGCGGGGTTTATGCCACACGGATTTTTGTTGTTCGCTGTTGTGTCAGGGGGGTTTTGGGGGGTGTATGTGCTTTGTTTGGGGTTTAAGAAGCTGCTCGGATATTGTTTTTTTCGAACAACACGCTCTAATTCCTCCCGTGGATGCGGAGCTTCACGCCTACAGCCTTCCCATGGAATCTAGTTGCGAACAAATATAACAAAAAAATGCGTATTTGAGAGCCTTTCCCCTTTTAATCGGAGGGAGAAGATCCTCCACGCAGGTTTCAAACAGGAGGGAATTGGGGGAAAAAATAATTACACTCATAAACAATAGCTTAACATTATTAGTTTGTAGTTAGTATTAATATTGGTCCATAAAAAGCCAACTTAAAAGATCGCTGACACTTTAATTAAAAGTTTTGTCCAAAACGACGTCCAAGTCATAAAATAGGGCAGATTACAAACCTGAAGGAATCCATCTCTGCAGCCAGAGTCCTTGCCCCTCTATATATGTGTGTATATATATATTCATCAGCCAAACGGTGCATTAGAGAGGAAAACGCAGCTCATTTTGGAATTACAGACTTATTTATACGCGTGTACATCTCCTTCTCTGCACACACGCATGCAAAGAGACTCACACGCCCCGATCCCTTATAAAAAGGGTTTTATGAGAACGGCTCTTTAAATAGAAAATACAAACCTCGGCGGGGGGAATCCAGAAATTAATGAGAATAAACGCTCAGGAGTGCGTTGTTGCATGAGGGGGATGAAGAAGGCTCAAAGTGAGGAAGAGCACACAACCTTAGCATGTGAAGCCGCCATGTTTCCCTTCAAGATTTCCTAATAAATACCTAAAAATCCGGGCACACCGCCTGATAAGCACTAGAGTTGGGAAAGCTCTACTGAAATACCCACTCTATTTTTTCGCTCAGGCATCCTGAAATCCTTTGCTCTCTGTTCGGCTGCGAGGTACGGAATTGCGAGGCTGTTTTCTTCCATGAAAATCAACTTCCCCCCCTTTTTTTTCCCCCATTGCATTGCTGCAGAATTGGAGGATATTTATATTTTTAGCAGAGGCTGCAACCTCCGCCGCGTTGCTCGAGGTGCGCTTTCCTCCCCATTTCTCTACATCTCGCCTAGGAATTAAGCAAACCCCCTGGTTCAAATGCAAACAGCAGGTTGGGTGCTGGCAAATTAAATGAAATTAAATAGAGAAGAGCGAAGCGGAAAAGGAGCCGCCCAGGGATGCCCAGCTCCAAGGGGGACAGCCCCGAGCTGGGCTGGGACCCTCCGATGCTCCTTCTTGGTGAATTGGTTATTTTCAGGTGAATTTAAGCGTTCTTTCTTTCGGGGAGCAAAGCGAAGACACGGCAGCCGTCGAGGCTTTTTCTGCTCCTCAAGCTCAGCGCTCCAAGGCTGAGATTTGCCTTTTTCCCTTCTTGCTGTTTGAATTTACTGCGACTCGATTTGACAAGATCCTCTCCATAAAAGCGTCTCCCCCTCTCCCGGTGCGTTAGTTTTGTTCGGAGGATTCAGCCCACCGCCAAAGAGACCCCGCGAGGGGGTTTAGTTCGGGTTTGCGTGTGGATAATTCAATATTTTTATTTATTTTTCCTTTTACTGGGCGGTTTAAAAGGGATAATTCAAGGCGGGGGGGGGAATGCCTAAGTGGCATCCTGCAAAGGAAAGGATAAAAAGGGGGCGATGCGCTGCAATATTTTCATATATCGACGAAAGCAGAGAAATATTTCCCACCTCAGGCAGCTGATTCCTAATCCAGGTGAAAACCCGATCAGCGCCCAATTGTTGCAGGCAATTTTGTTCCTTCAAGACTATTTCAAGGCAGCGGGATAACCCCGCGGAGCCTGGTGCCGCGGAAGTTACGCGTCCTTCAGGTGCACCTTTCCAGTGGGTTTGCAGAAGAGATTCCCTCCCCCCCCCCCCCCGATAGTTTTTTTTCCCCTGCTTAATAATTCTTTGCAAAACTCGCAAAATATCTGGCAGCGCCTCGTTACCCTGTTTTCGTATGAAAACGCAGAAGGGCAGAGGAAGAGGAGGCTCCCGGGGCACGGGCTGGAAGACGAATGACTTTAATAAGAATATCTTTTTTAATTCAGCTGGAAGAATAAATGATGAGAGTATTGCTGAAAGTACACTCACTGATTGACAATAAACAATTGCATTAAATATTCAATACGCCACCCTTACGTAATAAATATTTAACCGAACATTAAAGGAGGTTTTCGAATATTTATTAGACATCGACTTAATTCATTTGTTCTATTCTTTGATATATCGCTAATTCGATATCAAAAGTCATTAAGCCAGGCCTGCTTTGACTTTAAAGTTGGAAACTTCACACGATCCCCCGCACACTGTCATGGCTTAAATGCTATATTCTCCATAAAGCATGCCAACTTGGGTGATGTATAGTGGATGTGCACACAGAGATCAACATAATTAGCGTATGTTAGAAGCTTGTTAATTAGCGCCAACCCCCTCGCTCCCAGATAGAGAGAGAGATAGAGATTTGCTTATAATTTAGCAGCCCGGCTGTAGGGAGAGCTGGGCATCTCCCCTGCAGCAAGGCTTTGAGAAACGGTGGAAAACTTACTTCTGCATCTCCAGCTATTTTATTGAGCTACCTAAAGTCTGTCCAGGAGCACTTCTGAGGATAGAAATAGCCGTAATAATAAATTATAATAATCAGAGTAATTAAAATATTAAAAAAAAAAGGGGGGGGTGGAAAAGCACCCTTCGAGCTCCCTAAGACCCTCCCTCTTTCCCCCCCCCTTTCCCAGCCCAAATCGCCCCCACCCCACCTCCAAACCCCGCTGAAAAGCAGCAAGCGGAATCCAAATAGGAAGGGGGAGGAAAAAAAAAAAAAAAAAAAAAGGCAAGGGAAAAAAAAAAAAGCGCAGCAACTTCACAAGCCACCCCTTGTACTTGTTCTGCTCCGAGCGCTTACAAGGGGTGTGCCTCCGGGAAAATGAATACAAATCTGCAATTGATTTTCATAATGTTTCTGCGGTGTTTGCAAACCAATCGTTTGAACCTCTGAGATCTTACCTAAGTGAACCACTCCTACGCATCTAAGTGCTCCAAACTGATATATGACAATATCTACTTTGGATCACGTGTCCTCCGGAGCGACTAAGACGGATAGCGCGTCATCTCGCCTTCCCAAATTTTTTCCCCTCCGCACATCGGATCCAAAACATCTAGCTATAGGAGCAAGAAAAGGAGAAAGATGTTTAACTCGGTGAACCTGGGCAACTTCTGCTCCCAGTCGCGTAAGGAGAGGAGCGCTGAGTTTGGAGAAAGGGCAGGTTGCGCTTCTAATCTCTACCTCCCCAGCTGTACCTATTACGTCCCTGAATTTTCAACTGTGTCATCTTTCTTGCCACAGGCCCCCTCTCGCCAAATCTCCTACCCTTACTCCACCAACCTCTCGCAAGTGCAGCCCGTGCGAGAGGTCTCTTATGGTCTAGACCCCTCAAGTAAATGGCACCACCGAAGCAATTACGCCTCGTGTTATTCCGCAGAAGATCTGATGCATAGAGAGTGCATCCCGCCTTCCACCATGACCGAAATGCTAATGAAAAACGAGAGCGTGTACAGCCACCACCACCCCAGCTCCAACCACCCGGCATCGACGGGATTCTACACCAGCATGAACAAAAACACTGTCTTGCCCCAAGGTTTCGACCGCTTCTTCGAAAATGCCTATTGCGGGGCGGAAAATCCGACCGAGACCTGCCTGCAGAAGGGTGAGGGCAAAGTGGAGGCAGAGTCCCAACCCCACGCACTGTCATCCCGCGGAGAGCAAGGTATAGACCCGGAAGATGAGGAGGAAAACACAAACCCAGGGTCTTCAGCCTCGTCCTCTTCTGTCACCAAGGAAGGAAGCAAAAGCAGCAATTCGAGTAGGTAGAGCAGTAAATGGAAAGGTTAAGGGACTAGCCCGTGTGTTTTGTCGGTCAAATTTTATGTGGAGTTTTATAAGCATTCAAAGGATTTTATTATAACCTACAAAGCTCTTTCTTCCAACGAGAAGAATTTTTACGATGGGAAAAGCTCTTTGAAAAAAATGGAGATGTTAGGCGCAGACACAGTATCTTAGAGTCTGTGAAATTTTAAAAGCACACCATCGTGACAAATATTAACTTTGATCATGAACTTACATGAGCATTTTAAAAGGATTTGGTCCCGGGTTGCTGAGGGTAAAAGGCAATTGGGCAGAACACTACTCTAGCTGCCTGTGCTTTCTTTTAGGCATTAAGATGCATGCAAAATGTTTGGGGCTGCTTTTTTTTTTTTTTTTTTTAATTAAAACTGTATGTCGAGTCTTTTCTCTTGGTGGGGGTGCAGCGCTAAGGGGGAAATCTGCCGAATTTGCAGGCAAAGCTGAGCCTTTTCTTCGACTTTTCTGGTTAAAGTGGCATTTATTCTCCCCCCAAGCCCAGTGGAGCGCCTAGCTTTTGTCAGGAAGGGCTTTTACTTACGTGGTTGTTTGCTTGGGTCTTCTGGGGTTGGCTTTTTTTTTTTTTTTTTTTGCATGCACTCACATTTCCTAGGCAGTCTTAGAGGAGCTTTTTTTAAAGGCTGAATCCAGGCAACTTTGCAAGTTAGCGTTCAGCGAGGGGCTCTTTGGGGAAGAGGGGAGGGCTGTTTTCTTTTCCTATTTGCTTTCGCGATGCAAGTCCCCCTTTTGCAGCTCAGATGCTAAGTTCTCTTTTACTTTGATTCCTTTTTGCGTGTGTGGCGAGGACTGGAGTTAATGAAAAACTTATGCGGAACATAATATCTAGTTCCTCTAATTCCAACCTTGCTCATGCTGTTTCTATACAGATAACAGATTTGCAGCTGAGCGTGGGTCTCTCCCCCCCCCCCCAAGCCTCTCTAAACCCTGCTCCAGCAGCCTGCTGCCTCCAGTCCCAGGCTGTTCTTTATTTAAAAAGAAAAAAAGAATAACCTATCTGCACGGAAAAAAAATGTCTGCATGTGCCTGCGTTAAGCTCCGTGCAGTGGGAAAATAATTACAGCCCGGTCCTTCAGACCCTGGGTAACCTCACCTCTGCTACCCCCTAACAATAGGCGAACTGCTGGAAGATATCTCCCCCCCTGCATTAATAAGCAGAGTTATTTAGCTGCTCCTATCTATCTGGTCAGCTGTGAGGATGTCTGTGTCTTGCATTTCCTTAGGATGTTTACCCTGCCTTCTGGTTCTTTTAAGGTGCTCCCAGAACGAGGAAGAAGAGATGCCCCTACTCGAAATTCCAGATCAGAGAGCTAGAGAGAGAATTTTTCTTCAATGTCTATATAAACAAAGAAAAAAGGCTCCAGTTGTCTAGGATGTTAAATCTTACTGACCGACAGGTTAAAATTTGGTTTCAGAACAGAAGAATGAAAGAAAAAAAATTAAGCAGAGACCGCCTGCAGTATTTCTCTGGAAATCCCTTGTTGTGAACATCTTTTGAAATCCCCTCTGCTGGCGAAGTGTCTGTGTATTGAGGAGGAACAGTTGCGAGCATGGGTTTGCCCTTTGAGTCGACAAAGCAACCTCAAAGTTTAAGCCTTTTCGTTACTTATATTTCTATGTCCGGGACGGTGCTGAGTAACAAAAGGAGTGAGATTTTCTTTCAGTTCCCGCTTCAAGGACTTGAATTCCACGAACATTTTATTTAAAATTTTTTCTTTCTTTTTTTTTTTTCTTGCCTGAACAGGTCGGACTTCCTTTTTTATTATTATTATTATTATTATTATTATTTTTATTGTTATTATTATTTAGGCACCCTGTCCAGTTGAATAAATCGCAGTGCTGTGTGTTACTACCCGGTGATTTCAGTCTGCAGCTGTGTTATCACAAGAGCGGCCAAAGTCTCCCTGTAGGATCAAATCCCTTCATCCGGGGTGAGTGGGTGAGTGGGTGAGCGTGTGTGAACGCACACACTGGCGTGGGTGTCCTCGGGTGGGTGGGGTGGGTGTGTGTGTGTGTGAGCATTCACAACCACCACGTTCATCGCTGCTCTCCGTGCGGAAGATGGTTATTTCCACCTCCTCCATCCACCTTTTCTAGCTAAAAATATATATATGCATATATATATACGGGACTGTGTGCGTATATATCCATATATATATTCTCTGCGGTATCATTTCTACATTCGGAGTCGGGGGGGGGGGGCGGGAATCCAAAGGAAAATGCATTTGCAATCACTGTCTCTGAAACGGTTTGTAAATAAATTTCGTAGTGGGCTTTTTTTCCTTTTTTTTTTTTTCTTTTTTTTTTTTTTCCTGGAAATGGGAGACGAAGAACAAGAGAAAAAAAATCCTGAAAAAAAAAAAACCTAATTAAAAAAAAAAAAAATCTTTGTGTATGTAAAGTGAGTCCCCGGGATACTCTGTGAAATTCTGTGGCAAATAAAGACATTGCAAGCTGTTCTCCATTATGATTTTATTTGACCATTTTATTAGAATTTCCCCTCTTAAAACCCTCTTTGCGGTCATTGTGGTGTGGGGTTCTTCTACAGGAGTCCAAATACCTGAATGCATAGCCGAAATATCATCATCCATATTCATGGGACTCGCTGCGATCGGCTCTAACAGCACCGGTATTAGCGTGAACCCTCCGCCCTGGCGTACGCGGTCGGTGTGGGGTTCACTGGCTTCATCAGCGACCTGAAATTTATAGGATTTTTCTTGGCCCAGTAATCCTACCCTGAATTTGGCTCCAGATGTCTTTCGCTGTTTTCCGGTTGTAGTTAATCTTTTTTTTTGCATTTTCATGAGAACAATATATTAGTCTTCTACTTTTTTTTTTTAATAATAATAAAAAAAAAAAAAAGAAACTCGAATTACACCGAGCAACGAGCTGCATTTCCGTAAGCCAAGGATACCTTATACCTACAATGCACAAATGCAAAGTCAAGTCCTTAAATTCCTGCTTAAGGAAAACAAGTTCAACTCCCAGGCGCAGGGCATAAAAGTGATATTTTCTCTTCCCCCCCCCCCCCCCCCTTATTTGCACAATGACTCTTTCCCTCGCGGTGTCCGAAAGCAACACGACGTTTTTCGAGGACAAAGACACCCCGAAGATGCCGTTGGTGACGTGGTGCATGCATTTGGTGTAAATACAACCATTCGGAAGGGTGGTGTTGGTTGGTTCGGGGTTTTTTTTTGGGGGTGTGTGTTTGAGGTTTCCAGTCTGGATGCTCTCCTGCTTTCTGATGTGGAGCGATGGGATTGTGCATATGGACAAGGGGAGGGGGGGAACACGAAAAAGGGGGGAAATAAAACCCCCAGCAGCCAAAACGCAGCACATTATTATATCCCCATCCGTTGAGCGTGTTCTTGTAAAATTCTCATCCTTGCTTTTAAATACAACCCTGTTGAATGACAAACCCTTTGATGGTGTCTTCTGATTTTATTTGACAACGGTAAGGGGGGGAGAAAAAAAGCGTAAACCCGCAAAAGTGCTCTTCGTTCGCACCCACCCGAACACCCCCCAACCCCCCCCCCCGCGCAATTAAACGCGAACCAACTTTAAGCTTTCGTGATAGACCCGTCCTGGTTGCGCCACGATATGATCTTGAAAGGATGTTCGGAGGCATGTTTCTCATTAAAAGAGTGGGAAAGGGAAGAAAAAGGGGCTCGGTGGATGGCAAAACCCTTCTTTATTTTCTTATATTTATTTCTGCAAAGCCCGCGAGCTGAAAGGACGCTTGTCCCCGGCCTAAAACCTCGCCTAAGCTTTATGTTGAATAAACCAGGCATAAAGGAAGGATTAAAAAAAAAAAATCATTATTTTTGCGAGCTGCAAAAATAGACAAGATGAAGATAGGAGCCATCTTCCAGGCAGATGTAGCCTCACGCCGGGAGCAGCCCGAGGAGGGGTCTTGCCTCCACGGGGGGAAAAAAAAATAAAAGGAAAAAAGGGGGGAAAAAAAAAAAAGCACCTTTCTTTAATGAGTGTTTGCCAAACCTTCCCAAGGTTAGGAAAACTAAAGAGAGGTGCAATAAGGTGAATATCGGGAGGTCAGAAGCGGCAGTTAATGCTCCGTAACAGCAGCGGCTGTCCGGACAAAAGCGGCTAGTCTAGACATTGTAATAAAGACTGCAGCACTAAACAGCTTAATTTTTCTTAATTACCCCGTCTGGCTAAAGGAAAAGACTTCCGCAGTAAATAGTAAACAAATAAGGGAGTCTTGCCCAGGGAATTTATTTTTTTTCCCTCTTCTCTCCCCCCCTCCCTCCCTTTCTCCCCCCTCCCCTTTTCCAAGGCTCCAGTTCAACTGCAGCACAATGAAACTGTAGGCCTAGTTCAAAGTTTTCGCGAGCTAAAATGGAATGCTAGTTGTAAAATCCAAGTTTATAGACCATGTGGGAGTTTACAGCAGCATTAAGCATCAGTGCCATGTAGGAAAAGGGCTGTTAATGTTCTGGGGAGGGGGGGGGAAGGGGCTGGCGGAGGACGGGGAAGGGGGGGGTCACTGAGGATGCTTCGGGTACCACAATGGGGGCGCTTACAAGCAGAACAGGGTTGAGACATATGTATCTCGCCAGTCCCAGTGTGCGGGCACCTATATGGAGGGTGACATATGCGGCGGGGCGAGGGGAGGGTCCGGCGGCGGGATTTTGGGGCCGGTTCCCATTTAAGCACAAAAAGCCAAAAATTGCCACGGCGAGGGGTTTTCCGATGCAGGCCAGGGGATGCAGGGGTGGGAGCGAGACCCACAGGAAGAAAAATGTGAATATATGATGTCTTTGAACTTCAATAAAGTCAAGTCCATCACCTTTAACCCTTTTGTAATAAAGCGGAATCAGAGAGGGTCGCGGCTCCCCGGCCGCCCCGCCTCCAGGGAGCCGGGGGGGGTGGGGTGTCGGGGTGGGGGCCCACATTTTTCCCCTGAAAAAAAAAACCAACCCAACCCTAACCCCAAACTCCAATTTTGAACCCCGCGTGGCGTTTATGATGCTTAATATTTAACTCAGCCGCGCAGCATTTAATGCATTTCGAAGCAGGTTTCACACACACGGCACACACGCTTTATTATTGTTATAAACCTTTTGATATCTTAACGCATGAAAAGTTTTTATAACTTTGTTTGGCGTAAAACTTTTACAAGTTTTTCCTTCTCCCCCCCCCACCCCCCCTTCTTTTTTTTTAAATTCCCAGCACGCATTTAGGCTTTTCCATCAACTTTATTCCTACCTCGGGTGTCCATCACAATAAAGCCTCCCTCATAGGCTGGGATCTCGCTCTGTGCTCCACGCTAATGACACCCAGACTAATTACGAAGGCCCTTTCCATGTGACGTACAAACACACCAAGCCAACCTGTTTCCTATCGCTCCCTGGGTTTCATACACAACATCTTGGAAGCAGCTCTGGGTGACTTTGTTGTGAAATATTGCAGAGAGGGAAGGAGGCGAGGGGGCCGGCTTCTAATTGGCTTCTTGCGGGATAATAATGTTCACTTGTGTTGGCTTCCATACAAAGTAAATTAATTCCGTTTTTGAAAATAAAAAAATTAAAAAGAGAGAAAGAAAAGAAAGGGAAAAGAAAGGAAAAATGGAAAGAAACGGAAACAATAAAGGAAAAAAGACAAGAAAGGGAAAAAAGAAAGGAAAAGGAAAAGAAAGGGAAAAATGAAAGGAAAAAGGAAAAGAAGGAAAAAGAAGGAGAAAAGAAAGAAAGAAGGAAAAGAAAGGGAAAAAAGAAAGGAGAAAGGAAAAGCAATGGAAAAAGAAAGGAAAAGGGAAAGAAAGGGAAAAATAAAGGAAAAAGGAGAAGAAAGGGGAAAAGGAAAAGAAAGGAAAGAATTGAAAGAAAAGAAAAAAGGAAAAATGAAAGAAAAAGGGAAGAAAGAAAAAAGAAAAAGAGAAAGAAAAAAGGAAAAAAGAAAGAAGAAAACACAAGAAGCGTGCTTTGGGGGGACCTGTCAGAGCTGCAAGTGCTGGATTAAAGCGTCCAGCGGCTCCCGTTGTGCTGGACGGGGCCGCGCACCCCCGCGCACCCCCGCGCACCCCCCCACCCCGCCACCCCCCGCAGCCTCTCCCGAAGGAGCGCCTAAACTTGACTGTGTGATAAGGCGAAACCTCCTGGGTGGCGTGGGAATAACCACCTCGGGCCGAGCAGCTCCGCGGCGCAAGAGCCACGAGGGGAAATCCGGCCTTTTGACCATTTCCACTTCTCCTCGCGGCTCTGACGTCGGTTTTGCAGCTCGGCCAGGGCTGGGATTTCGCAAAAGCGGAGAAGAAAAGCCCGTGGTTTTGGCGAGTGGACTCGACTCGACCATCAATAGAGCTTAATCCTCGCCTGTGGATCCGAGGGTGAATTCATTTATTTGTGTACAAGGAGCTTTTATAGGAGCAATAGCTGTTCCCGACGGAGCGGGAGAGGCGGGCAGGCGGCAATTCCCAAGTCCTGGAGCCTCTTCCAGGGACCCTGGTGGCCCATAACCTTGGCGAAAGGCGATTAAATTGGTTCTCCTGAAGCACCGCTCTGCCGAGGCGGGACCGGCGGCGAATTTGCTGCTGAAATATTGTAAAGCCACCGGCAAAAAGAGGAGGGAGGGGAAGGAAAGGGGGGTGTGTGGGGGGGAGGGATAAAACTTTGGGGAAGGAATTGAGGATTTGAGGCAAAGCGTTTGCAAACTTGCGGTTTAGTTTTTAAACACACACACCCCGCCCCAGTCCAAAATATAAATAGTCCCCTAAAAATAAACAGCCCCCCCACCAAATAAATAGAGCTCCAAAAATAGAGCATCAAAAATAGAGCTTCAGAAATAGAGCTCCAGAAATAAGTAGCCCCCCCATAAATAGATAAACCCCCAATAAATAACCCCCCCAATAAATACCCCCCCCCTCCCAATAAATAGTCCCTGACAAAGAAATTCCCCCCTACAAATAAACAGCTCCCCCCCAAAGAGGGAGACGCCGCGGGGGGGGGGTCCCAGCTCTCTGGGAATATATTAAAATTATGACTTATATGATTTTGCCCCAAAATGGCGGCTCCTTAAGGCCTGGCTTATCCGCCTTCCATAAAGTTGGGGGATACAGGGATGCGCAGCATATGTCAGATGGAAGCACGTTTCTCTGCTTTTGATAACTTCTAAATTACAACACGAAACCACGAAAATGTGGTTTGCAACCTCATAAGGCGCCTTTTTTTTTTTTTCCTTTCTTTCTTTCTTTTTTTAATCTGGGGTTGAGGAATTAGAGCGGAGCATTTTGCTGATGGAGCCCATAAAAAACTTTATTCATTTTAAGGGGAGGGGGAAGAGAAAAAAAAAAAAAGGAGGGGGAAGAGTTAATGTAAACATTACAATTGTTTATGTGCTACAAGTAGCAAAGTAAATTCGTTCGTTTTAATTGTTAAAAAAGCGGCCTAATTCCGCCCTTTGAATGAAGTGATAGATGCTCAAGAAAATCTGCAGTCCTCTGCTTGAAAGCTGTGCTTATATAAACCGTATGTGACTGTACAAACGACGGGTAAAGCAGCCAAAATTCTCTGGGCTTTGCGAAAAGCGCGTGATTAAGAGAGCAGGAGATACTCGAGGGTCTCTCTCAGGCTGAGGACTGCAGGTATGGAACCAAAATATTTAAAAATTTAAAAAAAAATTAGGATTACAGTGGGGTTTTTTAAATACAACTATCGCCCTGCACATATGTTCCTCAGTACTCTCCACCTCTGCGGCGGTGTCTGTGTTTGGAACGTAGAGACCCTCAAATTTAGGCAAATACAGCAAAATAATGAGCTTTAGCTCCACCGTCTCCAGCTCATTTCCACGCTATAGGTGTGAAATATGTATTTATTAGGGATTTTTTCCCCCCCCTCAATGGTTTCTTTTTCTGTTTCAAGGAGAAACGTGAGCGTTGCCCTGGCCGCGCTCCCCATATTCTGTTAAAATTGTAATTGAAACAACAATGTTTGTTTTGAGGCCGCGGCCGCTTCCAAGACGCCTGTTAAATTAGCAGCGTTTTCAGAAAGTTTGAAAGAAATCATTTTCCTATCATCAGAAGCGGGGGAAAAAAAAAAAAAAAGCCAAAACCAAAAGAAAAAAAAAGAGGAATTCTTTGAGGTTTGCTCTTAACTCGCGGGGCAGACCCACATTTTAGCACGTCCTTCATTGTTTTCAATTTTTACCTTTCATCGTTACTCTTCGCCTCCTACAACTTTTTTACTTTTTTCTTTTTTAAAAAAAAAACCCCAACTTTCTAAAAGGGCCTCTGCAAAACCCACGTCTCCATCACCCGCTCTGTTATTTTGCAGCTTAAAAACCGCAGCGCGGCCACCGACATTCCCCAGACAAAAAAAAAAAAAAAATTAAAAAAAAAAACAACCCCAAAAACCACCTTTAATTTTACAAACGTGCAACAACCCGCATTTCCAGCGCTCCCACCCAGATTTTCTCACCTCTGCTAGAAATAATTCTTTTTTTTTTTTTTTTTTTTTGAGGATGGGAGGCAATATTTAAGTTTGTTAACGCGGTTGGAAAATTAAAGGAAACATTTCAGCACTGAATAAACTCCTCCAAAATCCCGGTGTCACGTCGTTGCGCTCTGTCACCCTGCCTGCTCCTGCTTCTCTATGAATTACACTTTCCAAATTTCGCCTTCATGATCAAAGGCAAAGGGAAAAGGGTCCCAACTCCATCCCCTCCTTGGGTGCTACGTTGGGGGTAGCAAGGCTCGAGCGCAGTTTTCAATACCACCTCAAGGAACATAATATCATTCCATAATTCTTTGACTTAAGTTACTCCGAAAGAAGGAAGCAGGGTAAGAGGGATTGTAAAGTTTGATAGATTTCTTGTGGTGATAGTTTACAGTTTCTAAGCCAACATATAAAGGCGTGGGTTTTATTTTTGCATCGCTGTTATTGTACTCCAGTGTACTTTGTCATAAATCAGAATTATTTCCGCTACAACATGGGGCATAATACCGGGCAGAAATACAAATTTAAGGTAATCATTAAAGTGTTGCTACCAAATACTTCCTCGAAGCGAAAATGAATGTTTGTCGTAAAAACGTACGAAAACTTGGTAAAAAATACAATGGGCATAAGAAGCGCTTTCTAGACATAACTCACGGTTAAATAATTAGATTGAAAGGGGGGACAGGTAAAATATTCCGGGGAAGTCTGAGAGATGCTTTGTCTTGGAAATTGTAGACATTTATATACTCCTCGGGGTGATGGGCAGAAGAGGGGCTTTTCTGGCATCTTTTCTGCTCCCCCCCCCCCCCCCCATCCCCATCCCCATCCCCTCGTCCCTGCCAAGCCGGGTCCTCGCCTTCCCTGGCATCCCCAGCGCTGATTTGGGGAGGTTTCAGGGCAATTGCGCCGGCTGTGGCGCTGGGGACAATGGGAGGACGCGGGGACAGCATCCCCACGCCCCCGCGCCAGCTGGACCCCAGAAAAGAAGGGCCAAACCCCCACTTTTTGGGGTTTTCGGGGTTTTTTCCCCCACTTTTTTTGGTGTGCCTCGGGTAAAAACCCCTGAACCGGCTCCCAAAAAAAGCCAGGTTGGACCCAGGGGGGTGGAAAGCCCGGCGGCGGCGGGGGATGAGCATCGGACGTGTATATGGTTTCCCTAAAAGTGTGTAAAATTCAAAGTAGGTTATTAAAGTCCTTACCACGGGTAGACTCTCTCCTTTTAAGTTTTAATAGCATTTGTTCGTATTTATTTTCTGTAATTAGAGTAAAGCATTTTTCCCAACGGGGGTTCCACTTAGGCTGATGAATTTTATTTCTCTTTCCATTAATGACCCATGTTTATCATACTTCTAATTATTTTTAACTTTAACCAATATTCGGTCTCCTGGAGACGCCTCTGTGCTGCTTCCTAACGTCAACTTCCTTTTTTCCGTGGCCAAAAAAACCCATCACGGTGAAGTTCCGAGATATATTCAGGTCATATTTTTATGAACAATCTGATTTTATATTTACTCAACCCCTTTTTGCTCGCGAAGGCGCTGATGAGCAACTCGCGAAACAGGCTTGAAACCCTCCAAACATTTACATCGGTAGCTTGTGCTGGCAAAAACCGGTAAACAAAACGCTTGTGAACGGTGTAAATCTTTATTTTATACTCACAACATTTACACATTCATAAAAGATGAGGTTTCCAGCACCGTGGGTTTTTTTTTTTTTCTCTCTCTCTCTCTCTCCAGCAACCTGGATGGGAAGGTTCGCTCGAGTTGCTCTTGCGAAGCGCCTGGTTCTGCGGAGAAGCAAATTCAAATTATTTAATGGCACGTTTGATGTGCTCCGTGCAACTCCTTCGTATCCCCTTCGACAAAAGCACACGGCAGAATACAGGGTGGAAAAAAAAAAAAAGAGAAAAAAATCAGGAAAACATATTTAATCTTCAGGCAGACAATACAGGAAACTATGAGGTCAAATTTTGGTGTCCCCCCCCAAAAATGCACATGTGTAACTGTTTGACTGAGCAGCATAAATTATTGGCCAGCCACATCAGCTGCAAAAATAAAGTAGAAGAAGGGGGAAAAAAATCAAACCGGGGGGAAAAAAAAAAAAAGCCGCAATATAATACAAAATTGCATTGGTCTTTAATTTCATCACCTATAAATGAGAAAATATTGGCTCCCATACTAAAGTTTTATTCTTTGCTTATAAATATTATGTGGAATTTTCGTTGGATATCATAAAACTGAACGATTTCTATCAAACTCTTTTAAAAAGACCTATGCAGATAACACAAATAGAGGCAATAAAGTCGCAAATAGCTTTCCAGGGGAACCAAATGGCGTCTGAAGCCTACGAAAGCTTTTCCTGTGCCGGGGAAGGGGGCACACGAAATAGGATTATGCACTTTTAGGCTTTTTCGGCCTAAGATATCGAAACTTGTCCCACTTGATGCGGCGAGAAGACCCGCAAGGCTCTTCAAAGTTAAGCCGAGGGGAATTTTACAGCCCAGCTTTTGGAAATCTTTGGGAAAACAGGTTTGCGGACGTGAGAATATTTAAGCAGGACTTTGCTCTAAACCGTTACAAATCACCCCAAACGGTCAAGTTCCACTTTCTCTGCTCCAGTGTACTGCTTTTTTTCCACGATTTTGCTCCCTTCCCTTTTCCCCCCTCCTTCCGCTTCTTTTTTTCTCTCTTCTTTTTCTTTTTATCCCTTCTTTTTCTTTTCCCTCTCTTCTTTTTCCTCTTTTCTCCTTCCCCCCCTCCTTTTTTCTTTTTTTTTTTTTTTTAATGAAAGGTGGCGTTTTCTTTTTGTTTCCCTTGAAAGTGACTCTGAACCCGTCTCTTTCTAATCGTAATGATCTTGAAATTCCGGGCTATCTCCCTTTTTATTTATTTATTCGCCATTGCCCTCATCCGCCGCTTCACCTAAAATCCGAGTTCACCCACCAGCACTGCAACACGCCGGGGAAACTGATGAAAAAAAAAAACCCCAAACCCAACCTATAGAGGTTAATTACTACAGGATTTAGAAAATAATAAAGAAAATAAAGTTGGGGGGGAGGGCACTATAGCCACGAAGGTTTGAATTCCGTCGTATTTAAGGCATCAAATCTTGCTGGGAAATTTAAAATTTAAAAGAAAACAACAACTTGAGCTGCCATCGCAGCGAATTGCGCCACGAAAGAGGAGAGAGGAAATATTGGCGAGAAAAGTAACTTTTCACCCCAGGAAAAAAAAATAAGATAAAATAAAATTAAAACCGACCAAATCGGGAAAGTTTCAGTTTGCAAAACCTTCTGCATGAGAATAACTGAGTCCCCGGTTGGATTTTTTTTTCCCCACCGCCCTCCCCCCCCCGGTAGATATTTCCCGGAGAGAGAAAGGGAGCAGACGGAGAGACAGACAGACGGACAGGAGGGGAGAAAACCCACCACACCACCGCACTGTTGCAGTTTCACCATGTGAACGTCGCTCCCTTTTCACAAATTCGACCCCTTTTTCCCCCTCCACGAGGGGTTGTTTGGGTTCCCCCCCCTCGCAGCACACCACACATGCTATTTTAGCCCAGCAACTTAAGACAGTTCGGGAATGAAAATGGATAATTAAAAAAAGCTGTCTTCGCAGAGTCAGGGAAGACGAAGCTGCTTTGCTGCGGGGGAAGAAAAAAAATAGGGAAAATAAAGCAAAACTAGGTTTTCACCGCCTTTTTCTCCATTAAAAAAAGCTGTTTGGGCGATACCCAACCTGCTTTAAGGAGCTTCGGGGGTTCGGGGACATGCCGGCCGAAAGGGTCTCTGAATTATTCCCCAATTTCCCCCCCCTTTCTCTTCCCACATCCCTCTCGCAGCGGCAAAAGCAAAGCGGCGCCGAGCGCATCACCCCACCGCACCCCCAAACCCCACCCAGGCCCCCCGCCCCCAAAAAACCCGAACAAATAATTTTAATAAGCATAAAAATAACGCCAAGAAGCAGCAGCGGGCTGAGCCCAGAGGAGCTCGCCCATGCCCTGCCTTGCTGGGGAGGGGGAGGAAGGCGCAGCCGAGCGGAGGAAGGAGAAGGGCGGGAGGGGGTGGGTGGGGGTCGCTGGTTAGGAGGCGACAATTAAAAAACCACAATCGGTTTTGGGGCGCAAGAAGACAATTCCGAGAAGGCAAGGAAAAGAGGGAGGAGGGAAGGGGAGGGGGTGTTGAGGGGTTTTAATTGGTATTTTGCCCGCTGCCCCTTAAATTTAAAGAGAGAAAAAAATAATTTAAAAATTTTAAATTTCGGGGTTGGTTTTTTTTGCCCCCTTTCCGTTGCCCCCTTTCCACGCGTGGCTCCGTTGGTAAACAAACGGGCGGGCGGGGAGCGGGGCGGCGGGGCTCTGCCTTTGTTCAACGTGAAGGTCCCGGCCCGGTGCTGGCAGATGTCGCTGTTGCTCCACGGTGCCGCTCCCGGTCCCGACAACTTGACCCCCGTGACGTCGTCCCCGTCTGAATCATCAAGGCCATTTTCAATCCTCATTGGCCTGGGCATCACGTGGGGGGGTGGAGGGGGGGAGAGCGATGCGTGGATAATTATGGTGCTTGATATTTTTTCCCCCTAAAAAAAAGATGTCAGCCCCTGGCTGGAGTATTCCTCCTTAAAAACCCTCTCTGAAAATGTCATGTCCCAACAATGTGACTTCTAACTCGTTTTTGATGGACTCGTTGGCCGGTACCTGTAGAGGGGAGAATTATTCCTCCAGCCAAGGGATGTACATGCAGCCTGGGAGCGATTTCAGCTGCGGAGTCATGAGGAACTGTGGAATTATCCCGTCTCTTTCCAAAAGGGACGAGGTGAATAGCGCTACCTTGTCTCTCAGCACCTATCCATCTTACCTTTCTCAGCTAGACACTTGGTGTGACCCCAAAAATACGTACAGGATCGAGCAACCTGTTGCAAGACAGCTCCCATCCTGCTCCTTCCCAACCAATGTCAAGGAAGAGAATGTTTGCTGTATGTATAACGCTGATAAAAGGGCAAAAAATGCCACAGAGGCAGCCCTCTACCCCAACCAAATGCCTGAGTCTTGCCTAAATGACCATGAAGTCCCCGTTCCTAGCTACTACCGAGCAAGCCAAGGTTACCCCTCCATGGAGAAGACGTCAAACTGCAGCAATCCAAATGAGTTTGAGGCAAGTTTTGAAGCCAGGGCGAGCCTGAACCCAAGGAATGAGCATCTGGAACCAGCACCACCACCTCCTCCACCTCCTCCGCCGCCCCCGGTGGCTAAAGTGAGTTTCCCCGAAAACACAAAAACAGATAATACTCAGAACACATCCACGAACGAAATTAAAACAGAAAAAAGCGCCCCAGCACCCAAAATAAGTCCTTCGGAAGCAGAGAAAGACCTGAATAAAAACACTGACACCAGCACTGACAATTCTGACAATGAAGCTAAAGGTAAGGGAATCATTCATTACCAGTAGCTAATTTCAGCAATTAGTAATCGTCCATAGCTAATAAGAGCAAGAGTAATGCGAATACGCAGTAACGTGCTCTCTGCCCTGCCAACTTCTCCAGAAATTGGCACGATAATGTTCTGTATTGTTGCTGTCTTTGGGGAAAAAATAACGTTCTTCCTTGAAATGTTGGTGGGGTTTGGTTTGGTTTGGTGTTTGGTTGTTGTTTGGGTTTTGTTTTGTTGTTTTTTTTTTTTTAATATATATATTGGAATTGATAAAAAGGAGCAGAGAGCTATTTGGGAACTCGTCCTCTTGCTGTTTATATGGAGAAAATGTGCTGTGCATGTGCTTATACGAAAAAAAAAAAAAAAAAAGAATTGGTCCTTGCAATCATCGCTGCAGAATGTAACAAGGCGAGGTGGCTTTGCTCTGAAATCGCAGAGATTTGGGGTGGGTTTGTTTGGGAGGGTCGGTTGTGGGGTTTAAGGCAGACGAACCCCGATTTTATGATTTTGCTTTTGTTCCCCCCCTTTCATATCGCTTCCTCTGCAAAGGCTTTATTTCCGTGTGCTGAGGGAATTTGTCTTCTCTGGCTTTGCTCGGTGTTAAAGTGGGGTAAAATAAAAATGAAACTGCGCAGAGCCTGGTTTGCAGTTACAAACGTCTCAGGCTGGAGTTGTGCGCTGGGGCTCATTCCACTGCTTGGAAGCTCGTTGGGAGACTCAGAGAGGAAAAAGCTGCTTTTTTTTCCCCCTTCCTGGCGAATTGGGGTCTTGTTTGCGAAGGCAAAAACCGTTTCTGTGTGTTGAGCAGATGTTTTTAAGTTCGGGATTGTCTGAAAAGAGGCTTTCATTGAACACGTTTGATTTTTCACTGTAGAGGTTGCATATGGCTTGAAATCTATGTGTCTGGGAATATCGGGGTTTGTTTCTCTCCTGATTTGAAGCTGGGTGGATTCAGAGGCTTCTCTCAGGTCAAGAAGTGGGGATCATGTGAAGGGAGGGATTGAATTTCCCGAGAAAGTTGGAGCGAAATTTTCTCGGTAGCAAATACTGCTCAGCTCTAAGGACCGGGTCGCATGGTTTGCCTGTGGTATGTGGATTAAAATATCCGCCGTGTGTCAGGATCTGTGCTATAATTAGGGCTCCAGCAGCAGAAGGATGGCTGGGGTATGTGGCGGGGTGTGTGCACGCAGGGCTGCATGCGTGGGGGTCGTGTGTGGACCCCCACGCAAAGACACCCCTCGGGTCTGTGGCACCAGCAAAACCTATCCTCTGGCGTTTCCCCCTCCAAAACTGGCCTTTTAAAAAGCAAAACCCAGAAATACTTCTTTTTGGTTATTTTTTTTTTCTCTCTCTCTTTTTCTTTCTTTTTTTTTTTTAATTTTTTTTTTTATTTTCACCATTCCACATCCAAAGGGAAATGATATTATCTGGCGGTCGAGTCCCAATTACACACACACAGACACACAAAACAAAAAAAGCAAAGTCAAGGTTATCAAAACCCCTGCAAACTTATCTGCACAAAGCGCCTTCCGCGTCCACGCCAAGAGAGGTTTTGGTGGGAGTTAACCCAAAAGAAAGGTTATATTGGGTTGGATTTGTAATTGGGGCGGAAATAAAGAAGGAAATAAACACAGCTAAAGGCTTGCTTTCGCTTCAGATGTTCAGTTTTAAATGGGTGCGTGGAGAAAGACGTGGTTTCCCTGGTTCTTTTTATTTCCTTTGCGTTTTAAGAGGCATTTCGCGTGGTTTGCGATGTCCTCCAACGGTCAGATTTTGTTTGCTTCTGTTTCTGTTGCTTCCTTTTAAAAACCTTTCGTAGCTTCGGTTTTCGTTTCTGTCGAACCCGATTTTTTTTATTCGTGCAGAAGGTAAGAGACCTTTCTCACGTAATGGAAGCGGTTTTGGGGGGGAGGAGGGGGGCTGTTAGTGTTTCCACGGGGGTTTCCAGGGCTTGGTGGCGTTAAAGGTTTTCTGCAAAGGCGAAGGTGGGTCCGTGTCACAGGAGCTAATTCTGAAGGTGCCTTTGGCTGAATCACGGGGTTTTTTTCCCCCCTGTGAATCTCACGAACGCAGCGCCGAGGAGGTCGCTACGATTGTTGGATCCTCTTGGTTTCCCCCCCCCGCCCCAGTTTAGGCAGAAACACCGGCCGGCTGCTGGTGCCAGGCTTTTCTCATGACCAAATTCAAAGCTCAAGTATTTGCCGTGTTTATTTATGTCCCTGTGAAACACGTTTGCCTTTGCAAAGTGTATGTGTGCGTATCCAGACGAGTGTGTAGAGCGAGGAGAGTGTCTATGGGGTTACAATTACCTCCGAATTTACCTATAGGTGCTCGCGCAGCTCATAAAGGCAAATCTATTTCCTACAACCCCCGGCTCAGGAAAAATACACTTGGCGGAAAGGCTCCTCGGGGGATCCCCAGGACGAGGGAAAATAGGTTTATTTCCCTCAAAATAACACGCCTTTAGGCAAATATTTCGACTCTGAGGGTCCTTTTGACGCCCAGACACATTTTGGGGGGGAGTGGGGTGCTAAAGGGTGGCTCGGGGAAGCCCCGAGAGCTACGGAGGGCTCCGAGAGTCACGTTGCTGATCCCAGATTAATTTTAATTAGTGATATTTTAAGCCCTTCCATCCAGCCTAGTGGAGCCAGGCTAAATACACACCGTGATATCCTCCAGCCCCCGCGGCGGGGGAGCGCGGAGAGGTGCGGTTTCTCCGCGGCTCAGAGGTGGAGGTGCGCGCTGCTACCACCGCTTTACTCCCAGCCACCGAATAGGCTTAAA
>NC_134301.1:1084933-1107433 GCF_949628215.1 Phalacrocorax aristotelis | reverse complement strand
ACATGTATGATGAGTTTGCCTTCTCTGTATTAACTATCCGCAGATTTCTTTCCCTTTCTTCTAACAGCATGTACAAGACAAAACAATATCTATTATGTGTATATTAAGATTGATTTTATTTCTGAGACACCACCCCCCTGGAGAGAAAGAGAAGAAGCTAAAGTTAATGTATGTTTAGCAACCCAACTCCAGAAACGCAGTAAAAGTTAAAATCTCCCCTACTGGTTTTTAATTATGATATTAGATCGGGAAGAAGGACGGTGGGAATTTATTGCTCCAACTATTTTGTATAGATGCGCCTGGTTTTTATGTAAAAACATGGGTAGTCAAACAGACACCATGCTGTTCGCCTTCATCTTCCTTCGCGTAATATTGTTCGCTTTGTTGCTAATGCTCCTGCACCTTCTGACGCTGTTATCAGAGTAAAATATTAGCGATATTACGATACGCTGGATTGCATAATTTTTCTTGCGTCTGTTCGTATAATGCTCCTCTCCCAGCAGGTGTAATTTTAAAACCTGGAGGCTTTTGCCTGTGTCTGTGTGTGTGTGTGTGCGTGTGTGTGTGCGCGCATCGCCTATGGATGAACTTTATCCTTCGCTGCTGGGGATGATTTTGGGGCGGTTTTGCAAAAGACCTCCTAGCAAAAGCTGTGGGGCGGAGAAGTTGAGTAGGAGGCTGTGGGGAGATGAGGTCGCCTTGATAAACTCGCCCTTTTCTGCAGCAGGGAAAGAACCGGGCTAGATTATGTTGGTTTTTTTTTTCCCCCCCTCCCTCCCCTAAATAAAAGCTCTCCTGGCTTCTCGTAGATAATTCGCTCGCCTGGATTTTGGGAAAGTCCCCCGAAGGCTGGGCTCTTCCCTACCAGACGAACCCGCTCCAGGGCTGGAAAACAAACCGGGGCTGGCGGAGGGGGTCGTGTAAATGGTAGCAAATGTCCCTGCTCAAGGTTGTTGTCTTTAGGTGTCCGGGTGTCTGGCTCAGACCCCGAGCATTTACATAGGTATTGGCTCTGCAGATGACCTTTGCAAACAGCTGCTCGGAGGGGAGCGGGTTAAGGCAGAAGATGGGGTATTGCCTGACTATTCTTTACTTTAAGCTCTACTTGCGGCAGACAGAGGCAGGTTTAAGACTGCGCTGATCTCCTGGAGGAGACGTTTGCACCAGGCCAGAGATATTGCGGTGGAGATTGGGCTGGAATCCATCGCCTAAAGCAGCACCCTTCACCCCTCCGCCCCCCCCCACCCCCCCCCACCCCCCCCGCTGTACATTTCATGGGGTTATTGTCTTATTTGAGGGCACCAGGCTCTTCCTAACACCTTGTGCTCGCTTTCAAGCTCGCTGGTGTGCAACCGGAGCAGCCAAACAATAGAATTTGCAGACACAACTTGGAGCTTGCAACTATAGTTATCTATGCTAATTACAGGGTGTCTGACAGAAACATAATAAATGTAAAGGGAGAAGTATAGAAATATGTTTCTTCAGGCAGTATACACTTCGCCTCTCTGGGTTCAGGCTTGTTTTCTTGCTCTTCTTTTAATTTACTTCTCTGGGAAATTTTTTTTTCCCCTTCTGTTGACCTGCATTTCATCTCACACCCAAAACTGAGCTAACCTGGAGAAGCAGCGTGGAGAGGAGCTTGAATTCTGCCCCCTCCCCGGCTGCTGCGGACGAGCCGCTCTCCGTGACCATCTGCAGGAGGCTTCGTCTGGTGGAGACCTGAAATTTTGGAAAAGGAGACCATAACACACTTAAAGAAATTGTTCTTAGCTTTAATTGCACCTCGGAATTTATTGTCTATTAGCCGTACCTCCAAGACTGGAGAGACAGGAATTCTAAGCAACAAACAGAGGGGGGGTGTGGGTGGGGGGGAAGCACTTAAGCAGGTAAAAAACTCCTGCAGTGTCATTTTCAGCTGAACGCTGATTTTCTTTCCCTTCGCTCTGACTCCCAGACTGGCTCAGAGGGAAGTTTTCACGTCGGTAATAAAGCGATGTCCGTGCAAGTTCCGGCGGTCGATTGTTGTCCTGGGGAGCTTTTGCGAGATGATAACTTTAAAGGGAGCCTGAATAAATATGATTTTTCAAGTAGCCAAAGAATTTAGCGGGGGGGGAGTGGGGGAGGGGAGGGGAAGCCCCTATAACCTGCAATCGCGCTGCTGCAAGATTCACGGACGGTATTTGGCCTGAAATTAATCTTTCCCCATATTTATTTACTTTAAGAGGCGATCCTGGAATAAACAGAGGCATCTGGGGGATGAGGAAATATTTTGCAACCTCTTCACAGCGTCTGCTTTAGAGTCATTCAATCTATTGTGTACAAATTTTTTCCCCCCTCTTCTTTTCTTTTTTTTTTTTTTTTTTAAGGAAAGGAGGGGTGAAGAAGGAACAAAAGAGAGGGAGAAAGAACTTGGGCAGGCAAAAGAGAAGAGGAAGGGAATGGAAAAGGACAAAGGAAGGGGGGGGGAATAAAAAAGGGGGAACTTTATCCCGGGTTCAGGCTGAAATTGCAGGCGGGGAGTGGGAGTTGGGGCTGGCTGGAGGGTTACTTTCGTTTCGCTCCTGGAGGGATATGAAGCCAGCACCGCCCTTCCCTGCTCCTCCAAAGCAGGGGCTGGAGGTGTGCAGCGGGGCCGGGGGGGGCCGAGGAGGAGAAAGGAGCGGAGAAAACACCGATTTCTTTTTTAATCCGAACTTGACAGTGTTAATTGAACCGAGGGAAAGCGGGGGAATGCGGATGGGGATTTCCCCCCCCCCCTTCTCCTCCGTTTGTCTGCCTGTCAAGGGGGGCGCGGTGCCGGCTCATCCCCAGGCCCCGGGGCTGCCGCAGCTCCCCCCACCCCCGCTCCCGGGACGGCTCCGGGGCTGCCCCGCTGCGAGCCCCGGGCTCCGGCCGCCCAGCCCCGGGGTGCCCCGGCGGGCAGCAGCGCCGCAGCCCCTCTCCGGAGGGAAGGGCTGCTGGTGGTCCTCGGGCCTGGAGCTGCGGCAGGGAAAGGGGGGGACACCCCCACACGCAGACCCTCCCCGGTAATTCCCGGGGACCGCAGGCTGCCTTTTACTCACCCTCACTTTTTGCAAGCAAAAATATAAATTAATAAAAAAATTAGAAAGCAAGAAAACCCCTATAAAGCAGGGTCACCTCAGCAGCAGGCAGGCTGCCCAATAGTTGGGTTTTTTCTTTTTTTTTCCCTTCCTCCCTCTTCTGCCTTTTTTTTTTTTTTTTTATTAGGGTTATTTTTTTGTCTCCGTTCCTTCCAATCAGGGGAGAATTTCTCAAAGCGAAACCAAAAGATTTGGAAGTGGGGAAAGAGCCTGGCTGCGCGCACAGGGCAGGGAAGGGATGCAGCTCGGGCTGAGCACACACAGCACTTGCAGGGAGCTGGGCGAACATGGGAAGCGGTTGGCTCCGAAAAGGTGTCAGAAGTCAGCTAGCCAGGACAGTGCTCAGACAAAGGCTTGATTTTCTGTAACCTCCTAATTTGCGACTCGATTTTCTTTGTTGAATTATTATATTTTTTTTTCTCCGCCAGGGAAAAAAAAAAAAAACACACCAAAAAAACCCAGAATATAAACACTCATGCAGCTTGTGGGCTGCTGGTGTTAGTTTTGCTCGGTGCAATTAAGTTTCTTTGCCCTGCAGATTCAAGAAGGGAGGTGAGAGGAAAAGATATTGGTCTGCCTGGAAGGGATGTGATAGTTCACCATCATTTCAGACGAGGTAATCTCCCATTAAACGAGTACCGAAGCTTTTGTGGAGGCATAGGAATCTAGCTGGAGCGTGCATAAAAGCTGCGAGATAACCTTGTAGCTGCTGAATTCAATAGCAAGGCGTGTTTTAATTCCAGTCCGGATATTTGCTTGGAGACACTGCTACTGAAAAGAAGAATATTTCAGGATATTGCTTTATCTGCCCTGCACTCTGCGAGGACTTTACTCACATAACTTTGCATTCATCCATGGGGATGGTTTCATGTCGAGATAAGCGTGAAAGGACAATATTTTATGGGGGTTCACATCGTGTTACATTTTATGGGGGTTCACATCGTGTTACGGGATTCTGCAGCAAAGAAAACGTTCTCTTAAACCGTGTCTTTAGTCTTAAGCCGTGTCTTTAGTCTTAAGCCGTGTCTTTAGTTTGCTTTAAGGTGAAGTGTCTCCATCTCTGCTTTGTACTGCTTAATTCTCAGAGACCAGCAGCCCCTGAATGAGAGGGGTTTGTATTACAAACGCTACCGTAGTTTTTATTTAAGATCCCACAACACGGGGAGTGACTAATTCCGTGGGCAGCAGGTTTCCGTGCAAATAAAAGAAACCTTTGCCAGAAACGTTTGCCTTTGTGTAACACCAACATACACCATCCACGACTCATTTAGTGACCTTGCCTGCTTGCATTAAGGTTACAAAAACTGCTGCTACTTGTTAGAACTGCGTGGCTTTGGTGATTTCTGCTCGTTTTGCGGTTCGCCTGTGGTGTATTCTGACACTATCTTTGTGGTTTTCTCCCCCCCCTCCCCGGAAAACCTCCCCACTGACTCTGCTTTTCAGTGCCTCTCTCCCTCTGCATGCTCAGTCTTTCCTTTCTCTCTCCCTCCTTCCCTCTCTGCCTTTTTTCTTTCTCCCCTTCTGCACATACGTCTGCAGGCAACCCTGCTTTTGTAAGGATTCTCTTTAAAATATTCCACCAAAGTAGAAAAGCCAAGCTGCTTTTTCCCCTCCACATGTCACAGCCCACTATATTAACAGCCCGGCAGAGTAAGTATTTTTAAAATGGGAATAGATAAAAGAATGATGAGTATATATATTTTTTTATTTTTTTTTCCTCGCGAACATAAAAATAACCGTCATTGGAGACTGGTGATTGACAGATAAATTGGGCTCGATAAAGGCCAAAGAAGACATTCTGCTCCTGCAGGAATATTTCCCTTTAAGGGCTCACATAAAGCAGGGGACTTAAAACGGATTGAGGAATAAATTCTGGGGTGGGGGGAGCGAGTCGAGGACTTTTCGAACTGGGAAAATCCGGAGTCCCTTGACAAACACCCCCCGTCATGTTTTCATTTCGAAGCCTTTCCTATTTTTCGAGAGGGAAATCCTATTTCTACCAGCAGCGAGGGCAGCCTTGTGATTCTTTTTTTTATTTTTATTTTTCTCGAGCCCTGTGAATTGAGGTACAGGATTTTATCCTGGCTCAGCTGAGGGGGGTAAGTTTGGAGGGGCTGAGGAGGGGGGTGGTGGTCTCCTGGCAGCATCGCTCCTTGCCTGTTTATCCCTGAATCTGCCTTAATCTCTTTCCCCCTCCTGCTCGCATTTCCCATGCAACTTACTGAGGAGCAAAAATAAAGCTAACACTAATAATTGCCGAGGTTTCTGCCGTGTCCGTCCGTGGGACTCGCGCAGACTGGACATAACGCCTGTCACTGGTGAATGCTGCATCACCGGAGGCACCCTGCCCACCCCCCTCGCCTGCCTGCCTCTCCCACGGAGGAACCCCCGCCGCCTCCTGAGCCCACACTTTGCCGCCTTCTTGCAAATTTTGACCATTTTCCCCCAGCCCTAGAAAAGCCGAGGTGATGGAGAGCCCTGCAGAGCCCAGGCGACCCCCTGGTTTGGGGGAGGTTCGGTTTCTTTAAAAAAATCACGAGAGGCTATTTTTGCTTAGGAATCTTTTTTTTTTTTTCCAGAGAAATCTCCTCACTCCCTTCTTTCAGAGTCCAATGGGCGTGAGCTATTTACCTACCTGTCTTTCCTTACAAAGGAAAGGTTATTCTCTCAAAGTGCAGGCAGGCTATCAGCGATTTTTTAACGCTCCCAACTCCTTCAATCGATTTGGTGCAAAAAGAAAAAGTTTCCAGGCGTTAACAACAAGAAGAAAAAAAAAAAAAGAAAAAATTAAGAAAAAAATAAAAACAAGCATGTGCCCAACACACATTGTTGCTTCCTCCTGCTACGCGAAAGCTCTCTCGTCCTCAGCTACATGGCTGAAACTCAGTCCTACGGTTTTATTTAATGAACGACACATTTATGAACAATCAAATGATCCTCGTAAAAATTTTATTGAAGGACATAAAAACATCCACGACTACTTGCCGAATAATGCAGCCTTTCACTGCAAAAGCTCAGTCTTTCTCCCCCCCCCCCCCTTTTTTTTTTTGGCGGGGGGGGGCTGGTGCTATTATTATTTCCCCTCCTCTTTGCAAAGATGCTCCTCGCATGATATATATTTTTTTTTTTTCCTCCTGAAGACACTTATTTCTCAAAGCAGGACTAGATGTGCCTGTGCCCCACAGATTTCTCAGCTGCTGAGCAGCCTGGCGAGGAGACAGCGCTGCAAAAGATGACAAAAGCCCCCTTTGCTTTTAGGTTAAAAGCTTCTCCCCCCCCAGCTCCTTTCTCCAAGTGGGGAGCCCACCTCCACCACACTTCTCCCCTCTCCCCTTCCCACCGATATTCAATTTAACGTATCCATTAGAGGCTAGAAGCTGCAGAAGCAAAGGACAGAGACAAATTACGTCAAGAAATAGTTCCTGGACTACCTTCCACAATTACCTTCCACCTTCCTCAGCACCAGGGCAAATCTCCCCCCCCCAGCCCGCGGGCAGAGCATCCCCCGGCTGAGGACCGGCCGAGCCTCCCTCCTCCCCATCTCCGCCCCCATTTCCATCAGTTTTAGGAAAAGCCGGATGGTGTTATTAAAAAAAAAAAAAAAAAAAAGAAGGGAAAAAAAAAAAAGAAAAAAAAAAGACCTGCGGATTGATCCACGCTATATTTTTGGGTAAATACAATCACGTGAGGGCGGGCAGCCAATGGCACACTGGGAAAGGCTGAAAAAATAATTACCTGCCCTGATTGTTCTATGAGAAGATAAAAAGTACACATACAGTTCATACAATAATCTTATGAATGTAAAAGAGGGGGGAACCATGTCGGCTTCTGGCCCCATAAGCAACTACTATGTTGACTCCTTGATAAGCCACGAGAACGAAGAGCTCTTGGCCTCCAGGTTCCCCAGCTCTGCCTCCCACCCGGCTGCTGCCCGACCGTCAGGATTAGTCCCGGACTGTGCCGACTTTCCGTCCTGCAGTTTCGCCCCCAAGCCGGCCGTTTTTACCACCTCCTGGGCTCCCGTCCACTCCCAATCCTCCGTGGGCTACCACCCCTACGCCCCCCAGGCACCCGTGGGGGCCGAGCCCAGGTACATGCGGACTTGGCTGGAGCCCCTCGCCGGGGCCGTCTCCTTCCCGGCCTTCGCCCCCGGTGCTCGCCCCTACGGCCTGAAGCCCGACGCCTTCCCCGGGCGGCGGGGGGAGTGCGGCCCCGCCGACGGCCGCGGCTACGCGGACTACATGTACGCGGCTCCGGGGGAGCTGAGAGACAGAGCAGCGCAGACAATTCCTTCCCCGGAGTCCGAAGCCATCGCTTCCAGCAAACACAAAGAAGAAAAGCACGAATTAGACCCTAGTAAGTCGAAGTCATTCTTGTTTACGACCGGGGAGGCATTACGGCTTCCAGGACCCTACTCAATAAAATGAAATTACCTTAGAGAGCCCGACCCTAAAACTCCAGATACGCAGGAAGATCTGGGGGTTTGAGCGAGTCCGCCTAGCAGAGCCGGAGAGCGAATATCTGTACTTTGTTTGGGCTCTTTAGTCTTTTTTTTTTCCTTTCTTTCTTTTTTTTCTTTTTCCTTTTTTTTTTTTCGCAAGGGGAAGGAGGGGGGGGGCTTTTGGCTTCTTTGATCAAATATTCATCACCTTCCACCGGGGGGAATTAAACCGAAAAAAAAAAAAAAACAACAACAAAAAAAAGCAAAATAGAGAAGGAGAGTGCGTGTGTGAGAGGGAGCGAGAGGGGGGTAGGCAGAGGGAGAAGCCTCTTCGCTTTCAAATATTTCCACTTTCAAAGAACAAGGAAGAGTTGTAGCTGGCTGGAAGTGAACGTATTGATGTGGGGTTTTTTTGGGGAGGGGGGAGGGGAGGGGAAAGGCATATCTCTGGGTAAACGCAGAGGTGTCTCTTTATCTATTTTAAAAATCAATAAAAGCTCCACCGGTGCAATTATTCATAAAATGCTCCAACACGTGGGAATAAATGAAAAGGTGGGTGCCCTGGGCGGGGGGCCGGGGGTGGGGGTGCATGGAGGGGAGAAGCAAGGAGGAAAATTGGGCTTGTAAAGGGATAAACGAAGCGTGTGGAGGAAGCTGAGGGCAAAAGGCAGCGAGCGCAGGACATTGGACCATACACTTGAAGAAACATCTCCTGCAGCCCAAGTGAGAGAGGGAAGGGGGGGAAAAAACCTTTAAAAACCCCAATCCAGCCATCAGGAAACCCGGAAGGTCTTGGGGGCAGGAGTCAGGTAACGGCCATCATCATCCTCACCTCCAGCCTGCAGCGCAGGGGAGCCTGGAGCCCAGCTCTGCGGAGGGGAGCGGCTCCTGGGGGGTGAGGCAGGAGCTCAGCTCAGCCTCCGGGATTTAACACACAGGAAAAAAAAAACCAAACCCAAACAACGCCAAAACCACCCCAAAACCCAACCCCTCCCGCAGGGGAGCTCAGCTCCGGCGGGGGGACGGTGCGGGTCCACCCGCGGGGGTACCGCACGCCTCCTCGGCCGAGCCCGGGGTTTGGTGGGGACCCCCCCCCCCCTCCCCGGCCTAAGATGCGGGTGATTTCCGAGCGATAAAGCCGGGTGTCAGCAGATGGGAGCAGCTCGGTATCTCGCTCTCGATCTGCAAAGGTGCTCACACCTCTATTTATGACAGGCGGGCCGGTGCCAGGCACCCTCGTGATAAAAATAAGCCGAGGAATCAGGGGGTGAAAGTCCCCCTTGGCTGGCAGGCAGCTGCCTAAACCGGGCAGGGGGGAAACCCTTCCCCAAGGAAGGGGGCGGTGGGTTCGCTCCCCTGGCCAAGGCGGGCCGTGGCAGCAGCGTGGAAGGTCCTTTAGGAGAGGGGAAAAGGGGGGTGGAGGGGGTGGGAAAAAAAAAAAAAAAGCCAATTTCTGGGAGCCAGTGGGACACGTCGCGTGTCATCCTTAAGATATTAAAAAAACAAACTCGGCTTTCCAGGTCTGGGAAAGCTTCTAGGGAAAGTATTGGAGAGCTGAGGTTGTAAAAAGAGTTTATGGGCCTATGAAATGGTGGGAATTTTGACTTTTTATGACTATGTTCTTAGATTACTGCTACTAGCAGTCATGTGGATAATTATTATTTTAAACCCATTGCTACAGTTTTATTTACTGAAACTTTTATGTGAGAACAGCAGCAAAAGAAAAGGAAATGACCCCTCCAAAATAAACAGATTAAACTCTTCTGAAGGTCACTTAAAATATTTAGGTAAGATCTGCTAATTAAACAGGTTTCTTGCTATAGATACAGCAGGGCGTGGAGGGGGGGAGGGAAGAGAGGCCAGCTGTATACACTGATTTTTTTCCCCCCCAAAAAAATATATAAAAAAATCTTCTTTCTCAGACAATCCCGTCGCAAATTGGATTCATGCGCGCTCCACGAGGAAGAAAAGATGTCCTTACACAAAGTATCAGACCCTGGAACTGGAAAAAGAGTTTTTATTCAATATGTACCTTACACGGGACCGGAGGTACGAAGTAGCCAGAGTCCTTAATCTCACTGAACGCCAAGTCAAAATCTGGTTTCAGAACAGGCGAATGAAAATGAAGAAAATGAATAAAGAAAAAACCGATAAAGAACAGCAATAAAGTTGGCAAAGTCCAGTCAATGAGAAACGAGGGTGGAGAGAAAAAAAAAAAAAAGAAAAAAAAAGAGGAAAAAAAAAAAAAGAGGCTGTTTTTGGGGGTTGAAATGTTTCTGACTTTGAATGTGCGAATGAATGTTTAGCATTAGAGGCAAACACAGCAAGCGTTTTGGGACACGAGTCTTTTCTAAAATGCAACTAAATAAAAGAAAGATGTTTGGGGGGTTTGTTTTCTCTTCCTTTCTTCTTCCTTGTTTTTTTTTGGTTTTTTTTTTTGTTATATTTTGTCCTCCTCGGAAAACAAACACAAGAAGTACTTGAATTTTTAAATTTTTTTTTTTAGTATTTTATTTCATAAATTAAACTTATCCAGTATTTTTATTTTTTAATTCCGCGAGCTCGTGAGTGAATATTTTGTACAAAAGAGAGGAAAAAGAGACACACACACAAAAAAAAAAAAGGAAAAAAAAAAAAGACTGAAGGGAATATGGCTCAATGATGTTCTGTCATGGTGTTGAACGTTTCTGCTGTACTTATTTGTGTATTTTATTCTCGTCTCAGAACCGTTCTGTAATATTGTTATGTTCGCTATTGTAGAGCAGCTCTATGTAAATATACCTAACGTCACGGGAAAGAAAAAAAAACAAGAAAAATCAAGAAAAAAAATCCACAAAACCTTCAGTATTTAGGTGTCTTTTTTATTCCAAGCCCTTTGCAGAGGAGCAGCCCCGGGCTTTGCCAGGCGGTGCCGGTGCCGGTGCCTCGGCGGGGCGGACCCGAGCATCCCCCGCAGCCGAGAGGGGAGCGGAGATTTCTGCTTCCTTCCCCAGCACTTCCCTATTCCACAGTACCGTAATAAAAATTAAAAAAAAAAAAAAGGCGCTGAGGTAAGGGTTATATGTGCCATCAATTTTTAGATTGGGATAATTAATTGTACTAATTTATGACCCCAGGCAATCGAAGGATATGTAAAAAGCCTAAATATGGATGCTGGGAATAGAGGAGCTGGCAAAGGCATCCGCTCTCTGCCATCCACTCAGGGGGAGCCTTATCGATGGGTTGCCAAAACTTGGGGGTGGGGAGGTGGGGGGGGGGGGTTGCTGGGAGTGCTGCTGCTCGCAAGACAGCCCAGGAGGAGGGGGAAATAAAAATAATAAAAATAATAAAAATAAACATCTGGCGTGGAGAAGGGCTGGAGGGAGAGAAAGAGCAGGGGAATAAAAGAAAGAAATGTGTGGTGGCGATGCGGCAGCCGGCAAATTTTCGGGTTTAAAGGGGAAAAAATAAATAAAGGCAGACCCCCCCACCTCATTTCGTCCTACAAGGGGGAGATTTAAAAAAAAAAAAAGGGGGGGGGGCGGGAAAGGGTTGTCGGCTGCGGAAAGGTCAAACCCCGCCGTGCTGCCAGGGCGAGCTGGGGCTGGGGCTGCGGCGGCTTGTGCGGAGGCGAGAAAAGCCGCTGCCCACAGCGCCTGGAGCCGGGCTTTATCAATGGCTCCTTCTCTGGGCGCTTTCCAGGCTGCTGAATGAGAAACAAGAGGCAGGAGATTGTATAAAAAATGAGCAGCGAGGGATGTTTAATCATAAAAACTTGTTATAGGTCCCTTTCTTTAATGAAATGAGTGGAGCAGCGTTTTAATCTTTCTGATCAAAACCAGATCAGGCGAGCGAGATACGTTTGTCGCCCTCGTCCTAGTTCCTCCGAAATAAAAAGATCTGGAAGCGATTACTTCTGCTGATCTCATAAAATATCGCTCTTTAATATTTCTTGCTGAAGCATTTGGAGGTTTCTTTTCCTTCCCCTGATTTGTGTCCTCGCTTTTAAAGCGGGCTCTATTTTTGTCACCGGCGGGGGACAGGCGCACCGCGCTCTGTCAGCGGAGGCATCCCTGGAGCAGGGGAAGCTAAAAAGCCCTTTTACAATCCCAGTTTTGTGCTAGGTCTGTTTGGGGAAGAAAAAAAAAAACACCCCAACCTTAACGAGCGCAATGAAATGGTCAGGTTAGAAAACATTTTAGCAGAGCGAAAGATTTATGGACCAAAAAAAAAAAAAAAAGAGAAGAAGAGGAGGAAGGGGGAAAGCTTTCCACCTAAGTCATGTCATTTTATTTTTAAAAATTATTATTATTATTATTATTATTATTATTTTCTTTCCCGTCTGCTTCTCTCCCTTCTTTCATCCCGCCTCAAATAAAGAATAAAATCCTGCAGGGTCGGGAAGCGGCTCGCCCACGGTCTCTTTGCGAGAGGGGAGAAATCACCCCCGGGTTTATCGTTATTAATTAAGAGAAAAACCAAACAAACCGAGAAAAAAAAATCGCCACCATCATTTGGACGGGACTTTGGAGGCAGTTTCGGGGCTTGTCAGGAGCGTTTAGCGATGTTGAAAGCCATGATGTATGGAAGTTCGTTTTGGCCCCCCTTTTCATTCAAGCGGATCTCATTTCCAGTGCGACCACAGCCTGCTCCCTCCCCCTGCCCCCCCTTCCCTCCCCAGCCCCCCCTCCCTCCCCAGCTCCCCCTGTCCCTCCCCAGCTCCCCCTTCTCCCTCCCCAGCTCCCCCTGTCGCTCCCCCCCCTCCCTCCCCATCCCCTCTGCCCCCCAGCCCCAGCCCCTCTCCCCCCTCTCCAGACCCTCTCCCCCCTCCCCAGCCCCTCTCCCTCCCTGCAGCCCCCACCTCCCCGGCCAGACCCCCGTTAGAGCCGGCGGGCAGCGGAGGAGATGCCCCTTTGTCTCCACCGAGCTGCTGGTTGGGGCTTTCTTTTGTTGGTGGTTGGGTTGGGTTAAAATCCTGCCGCAGTTTTAGTTCATGTGCAAGGCCCCCGGTATCCTCAGCTCCCCCCCCACCCCCCCCCCCGCCTTCCCAGTCCCCCGGTGAAGGGTTACACCAGTTATAAAATGCCATTTGGCCCTGCTGGGAGGCTGCGCTGGTGCGGCTCAGCCATTGAATTTCTCCTCCACCGCAGGCAGAAAGAAAAAGAAAAAAAAAAAAAAGCCAAAATCCACCCCAGTGTGGCTCAAAATAAATAATCATAATTTAAAAAAAAAATAAATAGGCGGCTTGCACCCAGCAGCACACCCTGTGGCCAGCCTTTCCCCGGATTAATGTATCAAAATGCTCCAATTTCGGCATTCTTTGACATATGGCGCGTGTGTGCAGACGCATACTGATACAGCTATTGTGTGCCGGCGCTTGGGAGCATGGACAGGCGTTTGTGCCCGGGGAGAGATGCGCTTGCAGCCCTCGGAGGGGAAAAAAATTATATATATTTGTATATTTATATATAAAAAAGGGGGTATATGTGGTTCTGGGGGTGTTTTTTTCGGTCGGGTGCGGGGTGTGCGTGCGCCTGGTCTCAAATCTGCCCTTTTGTAAGGCACACAAAACCGACAGGACCCTACAGCTGTCCATAGGTACATTTCCGCAGCCAAAAAAAAAAAAAAAAAGGAAGAAGAAGAAAAAAAAAATGCCACTTTTACAACTCTGTTTGTCTCCCTGCTATGCGGGGCTGAATAGGAGCGAACAAAAACAGGACCCTAGATCTGGCTAGACGTCTGGCTTTAATTGCTTTATGGTTTAAATAAGGTGGGTGCTCTTCTCTTTGAAACCGGATTATTGGAATGTTTTGTCTACAAGCTACAAACAACAGACCCCCCTCGGATGAGGGGAGGTTAAAAACAAAATAAAAAAAAAAAAAAAAGAAGGAGAAAATCAACCCCCAAGTCGAAGCCAAAACTGATAAAAGGGGGAGGGGGGGAGGGGGGGTGGCACATCTGGTGGGTTTGCTCGGTCCCGCGGGCGTGCGCTGGGGTTTTTAGGTATTTTTATGGGTGAGAAAAGGGGGAAATGGGAAAAAAAAAAGGGGGGGAGGCGGAAATGGCTTTTTCCAAAAATCCGGCCCCCCCACTCGAGTGCTCCTACGGTGGGGCCGCACCGGCCTGCGCTGCTGGGGGTGCCCCCCTTCCCACCCACCCCCCCCCCCGCCCCGGCAGCGGTAGGGGATTATCGGTTATAACGCACCGCCCGGTAACCGGCGGGGTCCCGTCCGTCTGTCCGTCCCGTGTCTGTGTGTGTGTCCCCCCCCCTCCCCGCGGCGCTGCGCCCCTCCGCGGCCGCGAGATGGCGCTGTTGCCCAATGTTAGCGCGGGGCCGCGCGCAGCGGGGAGCGCCCCGCGCCCCCGGCGCCTCCGCGCCCGCGGAAGCGGCTCCGCGCCCGGGGCTGGGAAGGGGAGGGGGGGTGGGGAGGATGAGGAGCTGCCTGACTTCACCCCGCACCGTGCTGAAAACCCCCATAACCCCTTTATTATTATTATTATTTCGTAGTGTATCCCCCCCCCCCACCACCACCGCCCGCGGAGCGCGCAGCAGCGCTCAGGGCTGACATCTGACGGCGCGGGGAGCGCATCAATGCCTAAAAATGCTTGCACGGAGAAATCGCCGATTTGGAAGCGGTTGTGGGCTTGGTTTTTTGCCCTTTTTTTCCCCCCTTTATTTACGCACGTCACGTATCTCTCCAAAGCCTCCTCATTTTGGGGTGGGGAAGGAGGGAATGACATTTTTCAGTGAAGGTCAGGGCAAAGAGGGGGGGGGGACGGGAATATAAAATAAACTCCGTGGGGGTACAACGAAACACCTAAAAATACAACCACAGCGATAAAGCTATATTCAAGCGCAGGCACCCGCAAAGCACATCACACACCCCCCACCCACCCATTCCCGCACCTAAACACGGCCAAAAGAGTAAAGACAAAGAGCAGCACTTTCCCCAGACACTAAATGTCAAGATATTTTCCTTAAAAAGAAGGGGGCGATGGCATATACCCCGTTTAATGAAATCTGGAAGGGGGTGGTGGGTCCTTTCTTCCGCAGCCACTGAAGGCAAACATTTATTCCCCAGCCTAAGGTACGATGTTGAGAGACTCGCTGCACCTTTGCTCGCTGCATCCAAGGATAACGACTGGAAAAATGCAGCAGCTTTTCCCAATCCCAGCCCCGACTGCCCAGCTCTGACAACTTTATACATATATGTGTGTATATATATAGTATTTTTTTTTGCACTTTAATTTGCAGGGCTGCCTTTACTGCATGGGCAGGCACCGGGATTTTAGAAGTAGAAATGCTATTGATTAGAGGAGGAAAATGGTCACCTCGGCTATCTGCTCTTCATTAAGGACCCTCTGTCCCTAGTTGCTCTTTTCTTCAGTTTTTGGGGGGGTTTCTCTAGGGAAGGGGCAATCTGGGGAAGGGGAGATGAGGCGGGTTAGCTCTTCTGTAAAAATGAATATCATCATCGTGCCGTCCTTGAGATTATTCGGGTATGAAGACTATTTCTCCCCAGAAAACGTAGCTTAATATTTAAAAATATTGTCACAATAGGCGCTGGAAAATCCACTGTTCTCCTGCGTAGTTCATTGTCTGCCCCGGGGAAGAAAAACCCACCGCGTGTAGCCTTTCTGAATGGAAAAAATACCCCCTGGCTTGATGGAAATCTAATAAAGGTGGGCTGGGTGGCTACTGGGTCTCTTCCTCTTCTTGGGAAGGTGTCTGCAAAAAATAAAAATTAAAAAAAAAAGGGGGAAAAAATAGAGTTTCACCCTCCCCGGAGGTTTGAGCCACCCCGTGCCTCAAAAAAATCGAGAATGTGACCTTTGCTGGGCAGAAAAACACACCTCAAAACAGCTTGCGAAGGGTTGCTGAGACGGTATTTTTCTCCCTCCACACTTGAAATCGGTCAGAGTCACCCAGGTCTCTTCTGAAAATAATTAGGCTGCGCTTTTCTTTTCTTTTGTTGGTTTTGGGGTAGAAGAACATGAGGGAAAGATTTGAAGGTCTGTAGACTTTGGAGGGAAACACAGGCACTGTTAATAACGCTATGTCATATAGTGGCTTTGGTATATTTTTGCGGCTCTCCAGAAAAAATTCATTTGCAAAGTGTTGGTGTCGTGTGTGTCGTCGTGTCCCCCCCCTCCTCCCCCCGAAAAATTAACACGAATCCTGGTGGTTTGATGTGATTTCTTTTTTTTTTTTAATGAGCTGAGTTCCTTCATGCAGTCATAAAAATGAAGTGTCCGAAGCGAAAGGTTGCAGCGAGCGGTCACTCACAGCGCAAAAAGTGGGGGCTCGGAGCACAAATACCCCTCGCAATAGGAAAATAGGGGGGGAAATCGCTACGTCGGAGAGCGAAACAATAATTTTAAAAGCTCGATGGTTATTTTTTACAGACATGCACAAAAGGGAGTACATACTTTCTGTCTCACTTTGCCTCTCTTTCGTCCAAAAGTAGCTCTCTTTAAGCAATGGTTTACTTTATTCCCTTGGAAAGATGCTTCCCTGTTATTTCCAGCCGTGGATTTCAGTGGTTGGTTTGAAAGGAAGCAAGGGGGGGGGGGGGGGGGGGGGTGAGAAAAAAAAAAAAAAAAACCTCCCCATAATTTTCTGCCTTTATTTTCTTTAAAGAAGGACAGCAAGGAGCAGCCAATCAATACGGAGACGCTTCCCTCACCGCTCGCTCCCGTTTTGCTTTTGTTTGCTTGTTTGATTCCAATCTTCCAACCACCATCACCACAATAACAATAACACACGCGCCCCCCCCCCGAAAAAAAAAAAAAAAAGAGGCAAAACCAAGGAAAAGAAACAACAACAAAAAAGAGGAAACCTAGGCTCAGCGACTCCGACCACACCAGCACCCCCCCCCTCTTTCTGCCCCCCTCTAGGTGGGACCAAACCCACCCTCGCAGCCCCCCCCGAACCCCAACACAATGACACCAACACCGGGGGCGCCCCCACCATCCTCCCTGTCAAAGGGGTGACCCCATGGGGGGGGGGGGGCGAGGCTGAGCACTAGGATAAGCTCCCCCCGGATTTCTTTTTTTTGGGGGGGGGGGTGATGGGGAGGGCAAGGGGGGGCTGCTTGGGCTCCCTTTACCTGTTGAGGTTACCTAGGCTGACCTCCCAGCGCATGTATTTGCTGCCATCAGTGAAGAGGCTGCTGCTGGGAAAAAAAAAAAAGGGGGGGGGTTGGATATTAATGCGCACCTTCACCCTCCTCCAGTCATTAGGTGTGGGTGCCCCCCCTCTCCGGAGGGGTGGGGGGGGTGTGTCCCGGCATACACCACCTTTTCTCCTTTTCTCCTTTTCTCCATCAACACCAAACCCCCCCCCCCACATCGTTTCCCCCCACCCAACACACACACACCCCCCCCCAAAAAAATAAAAAAAAAGCGCCCCAAAACGCTGTCGTTTGGCTGGCGGGCTGGCTGAGCGTGGCGGAGGGATGTGTACATATCGCGTGTGAGGGGAGAGAGGAGGGAAAAAAAAAAAAGAAGAAAAAAAAAAAAAAAAAAGCCACACCACCGGGATTTTGAGGAATTTGCCTGTGGTGTTAAAGGGAAGGAGCAGAGTTACAGAGAAATTGAGAGAGAGAGCTCTACCTACCGACAGATTACAAGAGAAGTCAAGAGCACCGAGAACCAACCGTACAGACACACAGAGGCACCATGAAACGCCTTTGAGATCGCATTAAAAAAAAAAAAAAAAAAAAAAAAAGCCACTAAAAAGCAGGACTTGAGACAGTCCAGGGACAATCTCGCACTAATCTAGAATTAAAGCCGTCTTTTTTTTTTTTTTTTGCCTTTTTTTCCTTTTTTTTTCTCTTTTTTTTTTTTTTTTTTTTTTTTGCATGCGAGGGTCATGAGTTCCTACTTTGTAAATCCTCTCTTTTCCAAGTACAAAGGCGGTGAATCGCTGGAGCCAACTTACTACGACTGCAGATTTCCACAAAGTGTTAGCAGGAGCCATGCTCTCGTGTATGGTCCGGGCACTACTGCTCCCACCTTCCAGCACCCTTCACACCACGTCCAAGAGTTTTTCCACCACGGAACCTCCAGCATCTCCAACTCTGGATACCAGCAAAACCCATGCGCCTTGGCGTGTCACGGAGACGCTTCTAAATTCTATGGATATGAAGCTCTACCGAGGCAATCGCTTTATGGTGCTCAGCAAGAGACGACTGTTGTACAATATCCTGACTGTAAATCGTCTTCCAACAGTAACTCTAGCGAGGGACAAGGGCATTTAAATCAAAATTCGTCTCCCAGTCTCATGTTCCCATGGATGAGACCTCACGGTTAGGACCTTTTTTTCCTCCTCCTTAAATGTTTTCCTTTATTTTTCTCTCTCTTTCTCTCTCTCCCTCTCTCTCCCCTCTCCCCTCTCTCTGTCTGTCTGTCTATCTATATATATATGTATGCATATACAAGCACAAACATACGTAGAGCTATATAAACATGCACATACACACGTATGCATACATATATATCGCTATGTAAAAATATAAATATAAGAGGGTAAAAATAGAAATATAAGAGGCGTAGCTGTAAAAATATGAAAGAAATGAGCAGTTTTGTGCTAATGTTTCTTCTTTTTAGGCAGACCTTTGAAAGCAAACAAGACAGCAGTTACTAGAGAGCCAGCAAGGTGATTCCCTGCGAAAGGCTTAAATCACAATAAAGTAAAACTTGTTTTTTATTGCTTGCCTTGAGGATAGGCAATAAGATACAGCTCCCACGAGGTTATTTGCATGTTGATAATACACTGCTCTTTAAAATGTCATATAGCCTTTCATAACCGCTGGGAGACGAAGCCTGAAAGGTGGGAACTTGTATAAGTATTACTAATACTTTACATCTGTTTCTTAAAGCCTAGAGATAAAAGTTTAAACAGAAAAGGAAACTTAGCTCAGAGCTATGGGGTGGGGTGGAGGAGAACAGGCTGCTGTCCTGGGTTAAAAAAAAAAAGAAGGGGTGGGAAATTCAAAATAATTTGGGCTGAATGGAACTTCGCTCATGTGAAGTCCAGATAATTGCACAGAAAGCGAAATACTTCAAAGTACAAGTTTCCCCCACCTAAGGACCAAGGTTGTCTAGAAGCCTTGTTAATTCAAACCATGTGAAGGTTAGTGTTAATTTCAGGACAATCAGAGCCCCCAAGTTTTGCCCCCGACCCCCAGCAAAATTTAACAACAACAAGAAAAAAAATAAATAGAGGAAAATAGAGGGAGTTGTGGCTAATGTGGAGAGGATGTGGCCCAGAGGCTGGGAGAGAGACGCAGAGGAAAACACGTTATTTATCTAAGCTTTGACCTAGAGGTAGTCTCAAGGATGCAATCATTTCAAACTGGGGCTTTTTTCTTTTTTCCTTTTTTTTTTTTTTTTTTTTTTTTCAAATAGATTGTTTTTCTCATTAGGAAAGGACCGTCCAGAAGGAAGTGCAGGGGCTGAGCTGCACATCCCTCCGTCCTCTTGCTTTCTTTTTTGGCTATTGCTGCAAATGTCCACCTCGAGTTGTTTTTTTAAATACAATCTCTGTGTTTGCACAGGCAAATCTCCGTCTCTGCCTGTGTGTGCTCCACAGCCACACAGCCCTGCCCGAAAGGAGAGCGAGAGGGGGTTTGGTGGGGAATTCCAGTTCTCAGGGCGTAAATACAAGCAAATAGGAGGACCCTGAGCCTGTATTTTGGGGAACAACGTTTGGAAAAGGAAAGGAGAGTTGGGCATTTTAAGGAAAGGAAGGAAAGAGAGAGAAAGAGGGAAAGAAAGAGGGAAAGAAAGAGGGAAAGAGAGACAGAAAGTGAGAAAGAAAGGAAGGAATAAAAGAAAGAAGGAAGGAAGGAGAGAAAGAAAGACAGAAGGAAAGAGAAAAGAAGAAGCAAAGGAATGGGGAGAAGGAGAAAGGCTGGAGAGGTTTCTATGATGAACAATGCTCCATTCGTAGGAGAATCTATATTATTTTTTTTTATCAAATGGAGCTGCCCACCAGGACTCACCATCCAGAATCACCTTTTAGGAAACTGGAAAGGTCTCTTTTGTGAATGAGCTTGACACACACCTCCCTGCACCCAGCCAAGCAGCAAGAGCTGAACACTCCCCAGCAAGAGCCAGGGCAGGGCTCCTCTCAAGATGAACAGCAATATCAGCCCTGCGGTTATTAATAATAACCCAGCGGCTTGCCTTTAGTGCCTTTAATATGCGAAGGGTTGAAAGGGGCTTTTTTTTGGGGGGGGGCCAGCAGTTTCCCTAGGAAAATTGAGGCGAGGGGGGCCGAGGGGGGGGGGAGCAGAGCCTCCAAAGGGGGGAGAAATAAGAAGTTATTTGATGTTTGTGTCCTACAGCTCCCGGAAGACGCAGTGGCAGACAAACTTACAGCCGGTACCAGACCCTGGAGTTAGAAAAGGAGTTCCTCTTCAACCCGTATTTGACACGGAAGCGGCGGATTGAGGTCTCTCACGCCCTGGGGACTGACCGAGAGACAAGTGAAGATCTGGTTCCAGAACAGGAGGATGAAGTGGAAAAAAGAAAACAATAAAGATAAGCTGCCGGGGGCCAGGGACGAGGAGAAAACGGAAGAAGAAGGGAATGAAGAAGAGGAAAAAGAAGAGGAGGAAAAAGAAGAAAGCAAGGACTGAGTTCTCAGCCCCTTGAAGTCTCGTTTTATGGCAGATGATAAATCGAGATGTTTACGACGGTCATTTGCTTTTATAGAGTATAGAATGGAGAGGCTCACACAGCAGTAACTACCTGTCAAACAGTTGTAGCCTTTTTTATTGTCATAGAAACTTCCCCTGCTTCCCCCCCCCCCCCCCCATTTTTTTAATAGCTGCATTTTTAGTTCAATAAATACATAGTTGGCTTGACTGCAAGAGCAGGGAGGGGAAGGGGGGGAACGCAAAAATTAAATGATCCAGCAAAGCAAACCCACCCCCAAACCCCAGCAGTCCCAAGCCAAGCCTGGAAGCGAATGTCACTGCTCGTCCCCTGCTCCCGCCTGCGAAGCCGCGCACACGGATGGGCGCAGGATTATGTATTTGTTTGAACAGCTTTGACTTTGCCTTTCTTTTTTTTTTTTTTATTATTATTTAAAAACAAACAAACAAAAAAGCAGCAGCAGCTTGGTTTTGCCTCTCCCGCCTGACCCCAGGGAAGTGCGAGGGTGCTTCCAGCTCCCTCAGCCTGTTTGTGTAGTGTCTGTCTATCTGTGGAGATCTCCATTCCTACCAGCCATTTATCAATTCCCTCGGAGGGGCCGTTCCTGCAGCCCCTGCCAGATAAGAAGAGGAGCTTGGAGGGTGAGCATACCTGGTAGCGCCCGCAAACACCCCCCCCCGCCACCCCCCCACCCCCATTTCTATAGGATTGAGGCTTGTATATACCTTGATAGGCCAAAATACGCAACCCAACCCTTCCTTGTTTCTATAGGCGCTGTTTACCCTTTGCCTGTGTGAGCACTCGAAATTCTTCACGTACTACCTAAAGGGAAAACCTGCAATAATTATCAAATCTATTATCAACAAGGGGCTTACAGAACCGAAATTTTACTTGGTCAGATTTATTTAAGAGAGAGAAAGCTGTGTTTTTGCCCTGATGCAAGCTACTAAGTAGCATAAAATGATAATAAAAAATACAATAAAAAAACCCAACCAACCTTGTATTGTACTTTATCACTACCTATAGAAGGAGTCATGCTTTGAAAGTATTTGTAATGCGGTTTTATTGTCGTTTGTTGCTGCTTATTTTCTTGGAAAAAAAAAAAATAATAAAAAAAAAAATTCCCAACAACTGAAACTGCCTAGTTGAGAACGCACAGTATTGTATTATTTTATTGTGCTTATAAAGTAGTGTAGAACTAAATTGCACTGAATGTATAGTTATCTATTTGTCTTGACTTATCTGTTAATGCAACATGCTCGAAACAAGAAAAAAAAAAAGAAGAAAAAATCGTCATTTGTTTTATGTAAAAGCATAGTTCTGCGTGTTCAAACTCTGAATGTAGCAATTACCGCCAGAAAAAAGAAAAAGAAAAAAAAAAAAAACACATTTCTGGACACCGTGGATTTGTATTGTATACGTGAGACATTACGTAAATAATAATAATAATAATTAATAATAATAATAATAAAAAAAGATTTTAAAAGGACTGCGTTGCCTACAGTGCTATGTCTCTATTTAAAAGCACCCACGCGTACACATCACCCGGAGTGGGCTCTGACTAATATTTCATCCTTCAAATCATCCTTGGCAGGCTTCAAAAACCAAGGCTCATCTTTATTTGGGGAGGAAATCGGAATATTTTGGCTCAACCACCAGCGGCGGAGGTGGCTCTTGCGGGGAGGGGGGGGGATTCCCCCCGTGTCCCCCCCCGCCCCCGTCCCCGGCCGGAGCCTGAGCGGGACATTTCACTGCTGCGATGGCAAATGCTCATTAAAAATGACAATGTTGCTGGCTAATTGTCTGCCTGAAGCTGTAGGTCCGCCAAAAAAATACTCATAATAATAAAAATAAACTCTTGCGATGACACCGGCACTGTGGAGTCTCTCTTTGCTGTGGGAAAGGCTGCTTCGCGGGTGGGAAAAGGGGGGGACAGGGTGCGTGAAGGGGGTGCGGTTGGGTTTTTGCTTCTCCCAGCTGGGAAGTGCCATTGCGAAGAGCTGGAAAATGGGGGGGGGGGGGGAAACCCCAAACCTGGTTCTGCCTGGCTCTGGGGGTGCAGAAACACACACCCCCCCCCGGTCCTTGCTGGGCCGGGCCGGCCCCGGGCGGGAAGCGCCGTCCCCCCCCATTGCGGGGTTTCTGGATGCTCGCAGCGATGCTTTGGGGGGGAGCGGGGAGGTGAGCCCCCAACCTGCCGGGGCCGCGGGGAGCCCGGCCTGGGGGGGGCAACGCGAAGCGGCGCGGGACACGCCGCAAAAATGGGAAGTTGGCAAGAAAGGGCTTGATTTGTTTGCATTTTGTTTTCCCTTC